>NW_005871054.1:18636236-18672488 GCF_000147115.1 Myotis lucifugus | reverse complement strand
GACGCAAACCCGCGGCCGTGGTGCGTGCAGAAGGGAGCGTGTGCCTCCCGGCGGTCGGGCAAACCCCGCGGAGTTCCCGCCGGAGGCACTTGCTCGCCGCTCACCTGTCAGCCGCCAACACACGCTCCTGTTTTGCTCCAAACCAACTCGCGCTTCCTATCTGGTTCACCCCAAACGGAGACGGGAGGTTCAGCGCCACAAACATATGCGAATAACCCAAACACCAGAGAGCTTTAAATTAAAAAGAAATGACAAAATAGGAAAAGTTGTGAAAACCTGGTGAAATGTGAGCGTTAGCCGACACTTCACGGATCGGATTATCCAGGTCGCTGTGGGACATCTGACCGCTGATTCTAGATCGCGGGGCGACTCCTTGGGGATCTTAAACCTCAAACCTCAGGCTTGTCCGTAACCCATAATGTCCCTCTACCCCCCCGCAAGACTTTTCGTTCATCCCCTGACTCTATCAGTTACATATTTTACCTATTTCCCCTAAGAATCTGCTGATGAATTAAGTGAATATGTGTTAGATATTGCTGAAAGCATTATAATTAACTTAGTAAAGTATAACTTTTATTTAAAAGTTAATTTAAACTAGAACATAAACATTAAATGATGTTTTCTGAAGTTAATTTCTCGTGACTGTCTACAAAGACATTTTAATATGGACATTTCTTTCGCGACAAATACCACATGATCCAACTTATGTGTGGAATTTAATGAACAAAATAGACAGCCCTCAGAGGAGGTGGGGTAGGGGGAGACTGGATGAAAGAAAGTGAAAGGGATTTAGCTTAAGAACATCCTATGCATAACCCAAGGGACACAGACTATAGAGTGGTGATGGCCAGGCTGAAGGGGGAGCCGTGAGGAGGTGGGCAAAGGGGGTTGGGGAGACGGGGACATCTGTAATAGTGTCAACATAAAAATAAAGTTAAAAAAATTTTTTTGAGTCAACATTTTGATTTCAGTAGAATTCTTGATTCTCATCTCTGAATAACCTCTAATTATGTATTGCATATTAATTTCAGATGGCAAAAACTTAAATTAAAATGTCATTTTCCATTGTCATTACAAATTGAACCTTGTAACCGGAATAATACTTATATCTAATTATATAGTTAATAAGTTGTAAAATAATTTTTTTAATTGATTGATTTTAGACAGAGGCAGGGAGAGGAGGAGTAAGAAAGAAACATCTATTTGTTGTTCCACTTATTTATGCATTCATTGGTTGATTCTTCTATGTACCCTGACTGGGGATTGAACCTGAAACCTTGGCCAGAGCCTCTGTTAACATATGTTTAGTATTTATATTAGATAGTGAACATATTTGTAATAGTAGTTTTAACATTGTCCTGCTTCTTTACATGTCTAGTAATTTTTGATTGGATGATCAACACTGATTTTTATGTTGTTGAGATCTGGATTATTATTATTATTATTACTACTATTTTTTACTACTTTAAAGAGTATTGACCTTTTTCTCTTGAAGGCAGTTAAATTACTTAAAAATAAGTTTGATCCTTTAGTTTAAAGGCATTTTAAAGCTGTCTTAGGGCAAGTCTAAATAGCCTTAACTCTAGGGTTAATTAAGGCCCACTGCTAAGGGTTGCCAAGGCATTGCGTTCCCTGCGGAAAGCCTCATGTATTTCATAAGCACTGAACTTGAACACGTGCCAGTTCTGTGTCATCTTTAGGAATGGTTAAGCTAACAGCTCCAGGAACTGTACTTTCCCTGGCCCGATGGGGTTTGACTCCGTGCAAGTGCTGACTGGTATGCAATCACAGATTTAAGAAGACTCCTCTACCTATTTCCGGAGCTCTTTCTCTGCATCCCTCCATCATCCTCAGGACCATGCCACACAGATTGTAGGTGCTGCAGTTCTTCTGAACTCTGATCTCTGGCCAACTCAGTGAGACTACCAGGCTCTGTTTGGTTTTCCCCTGCAATTACAGACTTGGGGAGATTAAAGAATTGAACTCCTTTGTTTCCTTTTCCTCGGGGATCATAGGTGGCAGTGCTGTAATGCTCTTCTGCTGTAGAAAGTGTCGGGAAAAATAAAAAAAAATTACACATTTTATGTTCTATAACAGACAGTTTACCATTATTTGTAATGTTCTTCCAAGTTGCTAACAAAATTTAATACAAAATAGGAGAAGTTGATGGGAAAACAATTTGGGGAACTTCTCAGTCTGTGAAAAAGCCTTACTATATTTTACGCTACGTAAATTCATCATAGTTCTCATATACTGAGTGCCATTTTAAAGTCTCAGAAGGAAAGGGGGCTTTATGTTATTATTTTCCTTTAATGGTCTTTCGACTTTAAGAACAGAGACAAGCAATAAAACTAGTGAAGATGGGATGTCCTAAAGAAAGATTAGGTGCATTTAGTCAAAGTAGCTGTGGTTATATGGAATCAGGTGGGCCAAAGCTGGGGCCTTGAATGCAGAAAGGTGACATTTCAGAAGGAGAAGAGAGTCAATTAAATGACTTTTTGTTACTTTTTAAAAAAGTTACAATTTGAGCCCTGGTAGGGTAGCTCTGTTGGTTAGAGCGTCGTCCCCTTATGCCAAGGTTGCATGATCCCTGGTCAGGCCACGTACAGGGAGCAACCAGTACAAGCATGAATAAGTGGAACAACAAAGCTATGTCTGTCTCTCCCTTCCTCTTCCTCTCTTTCTAAAATCAATTGAAAATTTTTAAGTTAAAATTTGAAAGAAAGGAAAACATTAAGACCCCAGACAGAAATAGCAATGTAAGGAGCAGAAGATTTCTGGGTCCTAGGAAGAAAGGAGATGAAGGCTGCACATATGTTAGCATTTCTGCTCTCCATGTTGAAAAAACAGAGATGGGGGTTGGATTACAAACTTGCCAAAGTTCTCTAATATATTTTGTACCTCAACGCTCTGGGGTTTTAAAATGTTTATCACCCTAAATATCAATACTACAAATATGAACTAGGTGCTAAGGAAGAGCTTCTTTTTGGCCTTCTTTAAAGATTAGATAAGACCCAGAAATTAGCATACTAGTTAATTTTACACAAATAAAAGGTTCAAACACAGTTAAGCATAATTTTAATTCTTAAATAGTTTTTTTCAGGAATTTTTAATAATGCTTTTATCTCTATCACATCCTTTAAAAAGATACGGTAGAGTAAATGTCAGATCAGTCATGTAGAATAAGTTGATACTTTACAATGGACTTCAATAATATTCTTAAAGTAAATATTTCCACTGGGCCACATACATTATAAAGGTAATAAATTTTAGTTTATGATTTATGATTTATCAAGTATTTTTGTGTATATTTGATGATTTAGACTTGGCTTTTGCTGTTTAAAAAGCTCTAACATTTTTGTTTTATACAAAGACAGAGACAACATTCATTTACATTTATGCTTTTTAATTTTAGAAACAAAAACCAAGAAATGCCTCATTCCACAAACAAAGAACTGATACTTGGCATCATGGTGGGAACTACTGGAATCAGTTTGCTTCTTTTGTGGTACCACAAGGTTTGTAAACCAAGGACAGCAATGAATTTACCTAAATTGCTTTCTCTGGGCAATGCATTTGATTTGGTGACTTCACAAGATGAGATGCAGAATGACCAAGGAACAGCAGCGATCTATCAAGGAAGGCAGCTTCAGATACTGGAGAAGTTAAACGAATTACTGACAAATATGGAAGAACTCAGAGAGGAAATCAGAATTCTTAAAGAAACCATTCCAAAGCTGGAGGAATGTGTATGTGGTGAACTTGGAGGAAAGACAACTGCTCATAGGATTAGTCCTCAGCACAGAGCTAGGAAAAGAAGGCTTGCCACAGTTCAAAGTTCAGGAACAAGCAATAGTTCAGAGGAAGCGGAAAGTGAAGGAGGGTAAGCTTCCTTAAGATGTTTTCCATGTTAAATTGCTTATTGATTGCATTATTGCTATTATTTAGGTACTTTCATTATGCATTATGGAGGATAAAGTTTCTTTAAGATATTTTCCATGTTGAATTGATTATTGATTGCATTATTGCTATTATTTAGGTACTTTCATTATGCCTTCCCAGTCATATATAGGGGTGGGCAAAAGTAGGTAAATAATAATAAATAATACAATAATTAACAAATAATATAAGAATAAAATTTTTTGCATACTCACTGTATTCTGCTACAAACAAGATATAAAAGAAAGTGATTATTTTGGCTTATATTACAATTAAAACTATATTCAATAGAGGTCAGTATTTAAGTTAGGGTAGACCGCATTGAATAAAATAATATAAGAAACTTACTACTGCTAGGTGGTAGCATGTTCGTATTGAAGAAGACAGTATTTGTTTGCTAAAATTTGTAACCTATTTTCATATGTAGCTCCTTATATAAGAACTAGAGCCCGGTGCACAAAATTCGTGCACTGGAGGGGAGGGGTCCCTCAGCCCAGCCTGCACCCTGTTGCAGTCTGGGACCTCTCAGAGGATGTTCAGGACCCCTCACTTCTTACCGCCTGCCTGCTCACTGCTCCTTACCACTCGGCTTGCTGCTCCTTAGTGCTGCCACGGAGGTGGGAGAGGCTCCCGCCACGCCGCTGTGCTCACCAGCCATGAACCCCGCTTCTGGCTGAGCGGTGCTCCTCCTGTGGGAGCTCACTGACCACCAGGGGGCAGCTCCTGCATTGAGCATCTGCCCGCTGGTGGTCAGTGCGCATCATAGCGACCAGTCATTCTGGTTGTTCTACACTAATGGTTGCTTAGGCTTTTATTATATAGACTAGAGGCCCGGTGCACAAAAATTTGTGCACTGGCGGGGAGGGGGGTGTCCCTCAGCCTCACTTGTGCCCTCTCACAGTCTGGGACCCCTCAGGAGATAACAACCTGCTGGCTTAGGCCTGCTCCCGGGTGGCAGAAGGCAGGCCCAATCCCTAGGTGCAGCCCCTGGTCGGGCTCAGAGCAGGGCTGATTGGGGAGCTGGGGCGCCACCCCCTGTCATGCACAGAGCAGGGCGGATCAGGAGGTTGCGATGCCACCCCCAGTCACGCTCAGGGTAGGGCCGATTGGGGGATTGGGACGCCGCCCCCTGTCACACTCAAGGCAGGGTTGATGGGGAGGTTGTGGCACCACCCCCTGTTACACACAGAGCAGGGCCGATCAGGGGGTTGGGGCACTCCCCCCTGTCACACTCAGGGCAGGGCCGATGGGGAGGTTGCGGCTCCACCCCGTCACACACAGAGCAGGGCCCATGGGGGGGTTGGGGCGCCTTCCCCTGTCACGAACAGAGCAGGGTGGATAGGGAGGTTGTGGCCCTGCCCCCTGTCACACACAGAGCCGCAGGGCGATCAGGGGGTTTGGGTGCTGCCCCCTGTCACGCTGCTCCAGGGGCCAGGAAGCCTCACAGCTCTGCTGATCCCAGTGCTGGGAGGCCTCGCTGCTCAGCTGATCCTGGTGCTAGGAGGCCTCGCTGCTCCGCTGATCCCGGTGCTGGGAGGCTGTGCTGATCCTGGTGCCAGGAGGCCTCGCGGCTCCGCTGATCCCGGGGTGTGAGGCCTCGCGGCTCTGCTGATCCCGGGTTCGGGAGACCTCACGGCTCCACTGATCCCGGTGCTGGGAGGCATATTACCCTTTCACTATATAGGATAGAGGCCTGGTGCACGGGTGGGGGCCGGCTGGTTTGCCCTGAAGGGTGTCCTGGATCAGGGTGGGGGTCCTGCTTGGGTGCCTGGCCAGCCTGGATGAGGGGATGATGGCTGTTTGCAGCTGGTCACACCCCCTTCATGGTGGGGGTCCCCACTGGGGTGCCTGGCCAGTCTGGGTGAGGGGCTGAGGGCCGTTTTCAGGCTGGCGGGTGACTGAAGCTCCCAACCTCTCCTTTTTTTCTTTTTCTTTTTTTTATTCTGGGATTTATTTACCTTCTATGGCTGTCACTGGAGCTGAGAGCCGGCTTTAGCTCTGAGGCTCGGCTCCAGCTCTGAGACCTCGGCTGCTGAAAGCAGGTATCTGGGTTTGTTTGGGTTTTATAATTGAAACACTGTTGCAACTCCAGCTCGGCCGGCTGGCTGAAAGCATGGGGATTGTTTAGATTCTATAATTGCAACATAGTTGCTTAGACTGCAGCTCAGAGGCTGGCAGCGGCAGGTGGGGAACCTTGGCTTCCTCCTTCACTGGAGCAAGCAAGCCTCCTGTTCACTTCAGCTGCCTGGCTGCCAGCCGCCATCTTGGTTGGCAGTTAATTTGCATATCGCCCTGATTAGCCAATGGGAAGCGTGTCAGAGGTACGGTTAATTACCATGTTTGTCTATTATTAGATAGGATGGTCCAATAAGTGCAGTTCAATAGAACCTTGTGTGATGATGGAAATGTTCAAAATTTATGCTGTGCTATGTAGCAGCCACTTGAAGTACAGCTAGTATAACTGAGGAACTAATTTTTAAATTTTATTTAATTGTAATTAAATTTAAATTGCCATATGGGACTAGTGGCTACTGTATTGGACAGTGGAGACCTAAAAAGATTTGAGAATGTTCAAGTAAGTCAATTTCTTCCTCCCATGGGATAATCCACTGAATTCTAAAACCAGGAACATCCATAATATTCTCTTAGAGGAAAACACAAATGGTTTATGAATAAAGAAATTGTGCTTGACTAGTGTTTTTGAGGAGTAAAATAGGCAAGTAAGTAAAGAAGCACCAGTGGATATGACATAGCCCGAAATTCTTTAGGGTGGGGACCCCCATGTTTTCATTGTCGTATTCCACACATCTGATGTTGCTGGAACACATCTGTACTAGTTGACCTAAAATATGTATTTTCTTGTTTCTGTTGTTTATAAAACTACTTGCTGTTTGTTATTGGATTTGTTCAAATCCTTAACCATGTACTATGTCTTTATATTTACTAAACTGCATTTAGTAACTACTATCTCGTGAATTAATGAACTCTCTTTCTTTCTAAAGGAACTAATGGTGGAAAGGGAAATTCTAGAGATAGCCTAATAAATTGTTTGGTAATCCCCAAGAAGTATTTTTTCTACCTTTCAAGTCACAAGAGTTTAATATTGTAATGGAAAAAAACAAAACAAAACTTAACCAGTGCTAATTTAGTGATGAACATTGTTGTTTCTTTGCATAATTGGATATATCTGGTAAGCCATTTGTACGAATAACTATAATTAATGTAATAGGTTGAATAATTTACATTCACTACACTCAGATCAGCTAAAGATGTAAATGTACATTACTCTGTAACTGAATTCAGTTCACCAGCTCCGTTTTTGATAATGTGGGAAAACTTGAATTTGTCGATTCAAATTAACTCAGTCAATTCTAGTTTAGAGCTAGTGTGTGTGTGTGTGTGTGTGTGTGTGTGTGTGTGTGTTAAAGATTCATTCGCAAAAGATTTCCTTTTGGAAAAGGTACTCGTGGATCTTAGTGTGACTTAGGAGCAATAGACAACTATCTCACAACACAGGGGGAAAAATAGTAGATTGCTGGGGAGAGAGCCATGCTCTTTGGGCTTCTTTTTAAAAAAGATTATTTAAATTGATTTTTAGAAAGAGAGTAAGGGACAGAGAAAGAGAGAGAAACATCGATTGGCTGCCTCCTGCGAACCCCCTTCCAGAGATCTAGCTGCAACCTGGGCATGTGTACTGACCGGAATCGAACTGGCAACCTTTCGATGCAGAGGACAACACTCAACCAACTGAGCCACACCAGCAGGGCTCCCTGGGCTTCTAACTCTCTTACACATCTTGCCTGGTGTCCTAAGAATGTAAGGCCCCGAACACTTTTTTTTCCCCCCTTGATTCTTAAAAAATTGAGACTGCTTTTTTGGAGCAGTTTTAGGTTCACAGAAAAAATTGAGGGGAAGGTACAGAGATTTCCCATATGCCCCTGACCCCACACATCCCCCCACCTCCCCATTACACAGTACCAAAAAACCCATATTAATACATCATAATCATTCAGAGTTCATAGTTTGCCTTAGGGTTCACTCTTGGTTGTACATTCTATGGATTTGGACAAATGTTTAATGATATGAACCTATTGTTATGGTATCAGACTATTTTCACTGCCCTAAAAATCCTCTGTGCTCTGCCTGTTCATCGCTTTCTCCCCTCAATCCCTGGCAACCACTGATCTTTTTGCTGTCTCCATAGTCATACCTCTTTCAGAATGTCATATAGTTGGAATCATACAGTATGTAGTCTTTTCAGATTGACTTCCTTTACTTCATAATATGCATTTAAGTTTCCTCCATATCTTTTTATGGCTTGACAGTTCATTTCTTTTTAGTGCTGAATAATATCCCATTGTCTAGATGTATCACAGTTTATTTATCCATTCACCCACTGAAGGACATCATGTCATGGTGGATTCCAAGTTTGGGCAATTATCAAGACAGCCACCGTAAGCATTCATGTACAGATTTTTGAGTGGACATAAGTTTTTGTCTCATTTGGGTAAATACTAAGAAGCATGATTGCTGGATTGTATAGTAAGAGTATGTTTAGTTTTGTAGGAAACCTCTCAACTGTCTTCCAAAGTGGCTGTCTTCACTTCCAAGGTGAACCACCAACAATGAATGAGGGCTCCTTTGCATTCCCACCAACAGTGAATAAGGGCTCCTGTTGCTCCACATCCTCAAAGGCATTTTGGTGGTGTTAGTGTTCTGGATTTGACCATTCTTATAGGTGTGTAGTGGTATCTCACTGTTGTTTTAATTCATATTTCTCTGATAACATATGTTGTGGAGCATCTTTTCATATGCTTGTTTGCCATCTGTATATCTTCCTTGCTGAGGTGTCTCTTAAGGTCTTTGGCCCATTTTTAAATCGGGTTATTCATTTTCTTGTTGTTGAGTTTTAAGAGTTATTTGTATATTTTGGATAACAGTCACTTTTCCAGATATATAGTTTGCAAATATTTTCTCCTAGTCTGTGGCTTTTCATTCTCTTGGCATTGTCTTTCACCAAGCAGAAGCTTATCAATTATTTCTTTCATGAATTGTGCCTTTGGCGTTGCATCAAAGAAGTCATTGCCATACCCAGATTTGTCTAGGTTTTCTCCAATATTGTCTTCTAGGACACTTCTAGTTTTGCATTTTATATTTAGGTCTGTGGTCCATTTTGAGATAATTTTTGTTGGGGGATGTAAGGTCTACATGAACATCCTTTGTCCTGGCCATTTCTCAGAGTTGTGATGAGAAACCTTGAGGAATGAGGGAATGTTTTTCTCCAGGACTAACACCAGGCTTAGCAGATTTACTCACTGCTTGCTATAAAAGTGGTGGATTCCCTAAGCTCAGTGTACCTTCCTTTGTAACACAATTCATCGTGAATGTAAGAGTTTCTGGGCCCTGTGAATTGTCCTGTGGGACCTGGAGTTAAGGAGAACCGACACAAATATGCTGGTGCTCACACTACTTGATATGCTATGGGTGATAAAGTCCTCTGTCTCTGACCCAAGAATCATGTGTCTTCAGCATCCATGAAACAGTGACAGATTTACTAGCTTGTGTGTAGGGTAAAATAAAAGTATAAACTGACAACTGTTCGGTGAGAATTGGAGAGTTTTAGGCCTCTGGAAAGGAATTTGTTCCCAAAGGGTTTCCCAAAAGAAGGTTGTTAGGAATGAAACAAAAACAGATGATAGTAGGGTATTCAGGATACTGAGAAGTAAAAAGAAATATAATTTAGAGGGTGTTGTATGTCATAAGTGGTTGTACACATACAGCTGTTATGTGGACAGTGCTTCAAGTTGGTTTGGAAAAGGAAAATGATTCTGTTAACTTTGCCTTTAAATGGGTATTAAGTTGTTTCAAGGGGTTATAAACAGTGGCTCAGCAGATCTCCATAGTCTATTCATGTGGTCTATGCAATCAGATGGGACACTTTATTGCCAAGGTAGATGAAGCAAGGTAGAAGGGGGCAATAACATTTGCTGTTTAGGTTTTATGTTTTTTTCTTTACTTTCTCAGGATATCTTCAGATCAAGTTTTATAATACGTAGTCACTTTCCGTATTACTGGATGGTGTAAAAACCTGGGGTAAAGCATGTTTGGTGAAAGAAGAATGAGTTAGTAGGCCAAGGGTATGGAGAGCAGCCAGTAAGAGAGACCATCCCAAGCAAAGGATTGTGCCAATATTCTGTATATGTTATGGCCTTCATTTTGCTGTTTTCTCATCACTTGATTTCTTAGATGACTCCTTAAACATGACAAAGTTAGAATACATATTCTACAGTCACGTGGATTGGAGCTTTTCAGAAAGGTGAGCCGCAGGACAATTTTATTCTAAATTGATGTCATTAGATTCTAGAGTCTGCTGTCATCACATTCTGTGCTATTGCCATGCTAATTCCACAAGCAACTTAAACATTCAGTCTTCTGACCTGTTCCACCTATACAGGCATTTTATGGCTTAAAGAGGATGGCTTAGAAAGGAAGGGAGAGATTTATTTTTTGATTAAACTTAATATGGGAAAATGTGTAAGGTAAGCCTTTAAAAAGAAAAAAAAATTTCTGTATATTTATGTGCTAAAGCTCATTAATATATTCATAAACCAAGCTTTAATGCTTCCTTTAGTGTCCCACTGTGACTGAATAACTGGGATATCTGGATATTTATCTGAAATAGTCTTGCGAGTGATTCTGTTTAATCTGTGGTTAATATTTTAAAATGCATGGTATACATTTATTTTACTAACTCCTATCACTAGAGGAACTTAATATTCTCAAGCAGATATTATGGCTTATTATTTTCTAAGATGGAAAGTTCTACCTTTTCCTTCAGGGGATCCTTTAGTTTTGTACCCTCTCGTGTGTTTCCCCTGATCTTTCTTTCTGCCTGCTTCTCTAAGTCTTTCAATTTCTCTTCCCCAAGGTTTAATAGACCGGGCAGGTACGTAGAGGTAATTAGAGACAGTCTTTTAGACTTAGCATCCTTTTGGATACCTGTGTGACCATCTGCTTTAGCTGCTATAATTTTCTTGTTCCCTGTTGTTTCCATATTGATAAGGTGGATATTATTCTTCAGGAGGCTTGGGAGGTTTCCACGTCCGCTGCCTATTTTTTTCCTCATCTGACACTTTTCTCACTCTAGCTGCTACAAAAAGGACCAGAACTTCCACCAGTATTGTCCTGAAGATCGAGTTACTTCAGACCCCTTGCACCATGGGACCTCTTCTGTTACTCGTGAACCTAACTTTCATGATCTCCCTGCAAACTATGCTAAAATACAAAGAGTCAGTATACGTAGAGGAAGTAAAAATTTCACTACTCCATCAAGTATATCTGCTTTCTCATCTTCCTCTGATAGACATTCTTTATTCAGTAAATTTCAGAAAAGCAGTGTTACCCTTCAGCGTCAAGAAAGTAGAGCTAACTTTGATTCTGAAGACAAAAGCAGCCTCAGTAGTTTAAAAACTTCCCCAGAACATTTTGCTTTTAGATCCCCGAGACACTTCTCTACCCGTAAACCAAGTATAATTTCCTGTTATGAAAGCTCTATGTATTTTGATCTTCAATCAAGTAGTGAGTACATGAACAATCCAAGTGAAACTCCAGGAGCTTCTAAAAGCTCAACTATTGCTGATGTTGAAAAATACTTAAGTTCTTGTTCTCCTGACTATAGCATTAAACATTTTATAAGTTTTGAAACAAAAGTTCATTCCTCGGCCAATCCGATAGATGCTGCTAGAGATCCCTACGCACACAGCACAGCAACCTTCCTTTCTGTCCCAACTCGCATTTCCCATTCTCATCAAAAAAGAGAAATTGCCAATGACACACAAGAAAGAAGCCAACCAAAGAAAGAGCTCCTTCCTCCTGATGTTCAGAGTCGCAGAGCCAGCCGTCCTCCAGCTGTGATTCAGCAGCAGACCTCTGAAAGCGCCAATTCTGTTCCCCCTAATGTTGCATTTGCTTCGTTTTATAAACCTAGTAGGAAGTTTACCCCAGTTATAATGGAAGTTAACTCAAATTGCTTTGATGGTGGAAATATTGCTCAGTCATCTCAAGATGAAGACAAATCTTCACCTATTGAAATTCCTAACTTAAGGTCGCCTCAGATTTTATCCTCTCTTAGAAGGGCAGCTCAAATCGGAAGTTTTCCTACCAGGCGTACTCTACAGTCTGTAGAAATCACTTCCCAGTTTTCCCCGAAGCCTCCTCCCTTACTAAGCTTCACTCCATTTTCTGAAAAAGATTGCTATGTTGCAGTTTATATTTAATTTTAATGTCTGTGTTTTCTGAAAAATAGTTCATTCATAATATTGGAATATGGAAGTCAAACATTATTCATGTGTTTCAGGCTTTTAACAGATTTACTACTTATAGATTGACAGGGCCCAGATTTCTGAGTGACTGTTGTAATACATTTGTGGTCTGAAAATAACGTCAAGCTTTGATATATAGGTCTTCTAAATGTATTACATTGTTTGAGAGTTTAACATCTTTTATCCTTGTCTCATGATTGGAGATAGTATTCCTATATAATATATATATAGGGAGGGGCAAAAGTAGGTTTATAGTTGTTCGTATGAGAAATAATACAACAAGTAAATAATAATACTCATACCTATAAACCTACTTTTGTCCCACCCTGTATATTTCCATATTTATCAGTTCAGAAATTTTCATTTACATAAGACTTCTTAATTATATTTCTCATGCCACACATTTCACTGACAGATGATGTTTTTACTAATACAAGGACCAAAAATTATATGTAAAAACATTATCATGGAAATATGTAGACTACTGAAATCAGATATTTTAACGAAATACTTTTAATACACATTTATGTATGCATGTGTCTGGGAAATCAGAGAACTCTGAAATAAAAAATGTATATATTAGTAATTTTTATTTTTTAAAGTTAATACACTTCAGGTTTTTTCCAACATTTTTATTTTTAAATTGTCAAATAAAATTTTTATTTTAAAAAGTATCTCTAAAATTTTTATTTTTAAGAGTGAATATTTTTTATATTTTTCTATTATATTATACAAAGTTTATAAATATATTTATCAGACTAAATAATGAATGGACAATGTATATAGGCAATTAAAAATACTTAAGTTAGAATACAATTAATCTTTTTAGAGGAAAGGAATTTGCATTATTTTCAATTATCGTAATAAAATGTTCCTTATATTTGTCATTGGGCTAAGATGTTATTTTTGTTTTTTTACTCCCCACCCTTGGCTCCCCCACCCCCCAGCACTATTTGTTGAAGAGACTCTTTTTTTCTCCATTAAATAGTCTTGTCAAAAATCATTTGACCATATATGTGAGGGTCTACTTCTGGGCTCTATTGTATTCTATTGATGTATATGTCTGACTTTATGCCAGTACACACTGTTTTGATCACTGTAGCTTTGTAATAAGTTTTTAAATCAGGAAGTATGAGACCTCCAACTTTGTTCTTCTTTTCCAAGATTGTTTTCGCTACTCAGGATCTTCTATATGCATTCTAGGATGGATTTTTCTGTCTTTACAAAAGACATTGTTGGGAGTTTGAGAAGGATTGCACTGAATCTTTGGGTAATATTGACATCTTGACAATAGTAAGTCTTCAAACCGATAACATGAGATTTCCATTTGTGCCTTCACATGTGTTGAAGCTTTTTCAATGTGCTGTAGTTTTCTCAATGTGTAGTAGTTTTCAGTGGCTATGTTCTGGATGTATTTTGAAGATAGAACCAATAGGGAATTTCTAACAGGTGATATTGCTTAGGAGAGAAAAAGAAGGTCAAGGATGATTCTACGTTTTTTCACTTGGGCAACTGGAAGAATGAAGTTTCCATTAATAATGTTGTAGAAGAGGTTGAATATCATTTCATATAGTGTCTTCGTTATAAGGACTTTGAAATAAATTTATTTTATATTGGAAATAGTTGCACTTCTCTCAAAAACTTGTTTCATTTACATCTTTGTTAATATCTGCTGGGGGCTGTAACTGCATGGCTGCTGGAAGATACAGACATTTGTGTCCCTCGTAGCAAGGATGTAGAGATTTTAAATATATGTATTGTTTTTATTGACCTCACTCACATTTGGCCTTGGTTTTATCTTTTTTTACTACTTCTAATTAGTTCTCTTATATGTTATGTATCCTTACATACCGCCTTAAAATCTTTTTAGAATAGGACAGGGCTTGAATAAATGAAAACAAATTGTTTTTGTATGCCACCAAAAAAGGGAAATGTGGAAGGTAGCATGAATTTGTAAAAACCTCAGTTGAGAGTGAGAACATTATCTTGAACTATAAATATATGTGTGTGTGTGTGTGTGTGTGTATTTGAATGCCTACTGAGTTCCTACAACGCTGTATCATACATTCAACAACATTCAGTGCATATCTACTATGTGTCAGATGCTGTTTTAGGCATTTGATACATCGGTTAATAAAACAAAGAATCCTGTCGTCAGGGAGCATGCAATCTAGTGGGGGTGATACTGATAAAAAGTAGCACCTGTAGTAGATTAGTAAATGATATAGTGTATTAGAAGATGATATTACAGAAAATAAATGCCAAGCTAAGAGAGATTGGCCATGAAGAGAATGTGTGGAGGTTGCAGTATTAAATAGAGTGGTCTGGATGGGCCACATTTGAGAAGATGACAATGGAGCTGAGACTTGAAGGAGGGGAGAGCAAGCAAAGGTCCTGAGGTCGGAGTATGAGTAGCATGTTTAAGGAACAGCGAGGCAGCCAGTGTGGAGCTGAATGAATGATAAGAGTAGTATGGAACCAACGTCAGAGAGGTGATGTGGTTGGGAGACAAATATAGGGCCTTGTAGACGCTTGTGAGGACTTGAATATTTTCTCTGAGTGAAGGGGGCACCATAGCAGGGTTTCAGCATAAGAGTGGAACGATTTGACTTGCATTTTAAAAGGATCACTCTGGCTATTGGAGTATAACTTTTAAGAGTTGATATAATTTCTGCAATTTTAGGTATATTACAGCTAGTACTGATACAGAAGAACAGAGTTTTCCAGTCCGTAAAGCACTTAACAAATATGTTGAGGAATTAAATTTAGATGCCCTTCTTCAGAAGGCAGATAACTTACGTATGGATGAGTCTAAAAAGATGGAGAGTTTTGAACTACTTTGTGACCACAAAGAAAAGGTAAGATATATATGTTAACGAGTTTGTATAGCTTTAATTTTTTATTTAATCTATGATTCTATTCATATCATGCCCATTATAATTGTGTCACAGTTTACAAAAGATAAATGATGGGTACAAAATTTTTCTCTAATATGACTAAAATTTTTAAAAAGTATATATAAGAGCCCTAACCGGTTTGGCTCAGTGGGTAGAGCATCGGCCTGCGGACTCAAGGGTCCCAGATTTGATTCCGGTCAAGGGCATGTACCTTGGTTGCGGGCACATCCCCAGTGGGGAGTGTGCAGGAGGCAGCTGATCGGTGTTTCTCTCTCATCGATGTTTCTGACTCTCTATCCCTCTCCCTTCCTCTCTGTAAAAAATCAATAAAATATATATTTTTTAAAAAAGTATATATAAGAGCCCTGTGTGATGTGGCTCAGTTGGTTGGCACATGCGCCCTTGCACCAAAAGGTCATGAGTTTGATTCCCACTCAGGGCACGTGCCTAGGTTGTGGGTCTGGTCCCTGGTTGAGGTCTGTGTGAGAGGCAACGAATCCATGTTTCTCTCTCACGTCAATGTTTTCTTCTCTTTCTCTCCCCCCTTCCTTGCTCTAAAATCAATAAATAGTCCTAGCTGGTTTGGCTCGGTGGATAGAGCATCAGCCTGCGGACTAAAGGGTCCCAGGTTCAATTCTGGTCAAGGACACATGCCTGGGTTGCAGGCTTGATCCCCAGTAGGGGGCGTGCAGAGAAGGCAGCTGATCAGTGATTCTCTCTCATCTTATCTGTGGATGTTTCTCTCTCTCTCACCCTTCCTCTCTGAAATCAATAAAAACATATAAATAAAATAAACATATCTTCAGGTGAGGATTAAAATAAATAAAATAAACATATCTTCAGGTGAGGATTAAAATAAATAAGTAAAAGATACATAGTTTTAAAAAGTATATATACGACTTTCTTAGGTTCTAAGATTATAAAAATGAGAACCAGAGATATGAGTATACAGATTTACTTGGATTTTTGTTAATTTATTATATTTAATAACTATTTGATAACATAAATAACAAGGCACACTGCTACTCTTGAGAGGAGAGCTACATTTTAAGTTTTCTAACTTAGAGTTATTCATGTAACAGCCATCAGTATTTTTTTAATCCTCACCCGAGGATATGTGTATTGATTTTAGAGAGAAAGAAGCATCAATGTGAGAAACATCAGTTGGTAAGCACCCCAACCAGGGATCAAACCCTCAACCTAACCTAGGTATGTGCCCTGATTGGGAATCGAATCTGCAACCTTTTTGGGGTACAGGACAATGCTCCAACCAACCGAGCCACCCGGGCAAAACCATCAGTGTTTTAATCTACTTCTACCAGCGGTCAGTTTCCAGTGTTTAATGTTGGGCTGAATTGGGAAAGCCCATCCCTGCCATTGTCATCACCACCACCACCACCAAATAAGGGTTTGCAGTATCTCACGGAGCAAGAAATCTCTTTCCAATGAGCAAGCCTAATCTTTGAGGATCTAGCAACTCTAAACACATTGTCTAAAAGTTTTTAAATCTCCAGGATTATATTTAAGTAATTTAGGTTAAAAAAAAAACACTGCTCTTTTGAGCATATGTGATCTGTAGTATCTGATATTATCTGAAATGTCCCTTGAAGCATCATATCAATAGTCGATAACTTAGAAAGTAAATGAGAAGATACTACAACCCAGAGGGATGTATGGATTCTGGCACTTGTCAGTTCTCTCTTCTACGTAGGTGGGAGCTAGTGCCTGGATAGTATTAATTAGTTTTCAGTTCCATACATAACACTATATTAAATCACATTCTGTAGCCAGGAATATTTTAATTGAAAATGTTATATGCACAGGAATAGATTCAGTCATCTATAAATACCAGCTTACCTGCCTAATCTTTTTGATGGTACAGTGGAAAACATTTAGAGTCTGGTCAAGTGAGTGAATTAATCTAATGTGCAGGTCTCTCTTTTCAGTTTAGAGATGAAATAGAGTTTATTTGGCGGTTAGTTCGTGCTTATGGAGACATGTATGAGCTATCTACAAATACAGAAGAAAAGAAACATTATGCTAATATCGGTAAGTATTTTGTAAAGATTGATTATCCTCAAGTGACAATTGTTGGCAATAATAAAACACTAATGAATTTTAATTAAAGCTGAATTACCTAAGCTAAAACTCATATGTTTATTCTATCTCAGTATATCCTGGTACTAAAAAATACATAGTCTAAGGACAGGAAAAAAATTTTCAGGACTAAAAAAACCCCACATGTAAGCATAATAGAATAGGCGACTAAAAAACTCAGATTTTAGCTTTTAATGTTTATAAAACCTCAGAAGAGACGTGAAGTGGTAATTTTCAAGACCCAGTAACAGGCAGAAGGCAATAGTGTTTCACTGCAATTAAAATAACGTTCTTACTTCCTATAACGTAGAACTCTGGGTGCCACGAAGAAATAACTACTCAAACTTTAATGTTTTTTCAAAATTGATCTTAATAAAACAAGATTAGCCTTGAGCTGATCATTGTTTTAGCTGAGTAATAAGTACATGGTGGTTCTTTTTATTGTCCTCTATACTCTTTTGCATATTTTTGAACTTTTCCTTCAATAACAACAATGAAAGAAAACCAGCCAGAATGTCAAGGTGTCTATACATACGCATGTCCCCTTGACTCGCACTGCAGAACAAAACCCTTTCCAGCAAAACGCTCCTTAACTGCCAACTCCATGACAACCTTCAGGGCAGTAATTTGACATGAAACTTCTTTAATTCGTGCATTCCCAAGTCCTCTCTTTCCCAAGCTTTCCTTGTCTAAGACAGCAAGAGGAAGAGCAGCAGGGCACTCCAGACCTCTTTCCAGTCTCTCTTTCTGTCCTTTTTATTTCCAAGAAGGAAATATTTTCAAACTTCCGGTAATTACTTTTCTTGCACCGTAGTTTTCCTTGCCAGTTGACCTCTGCACCATAATTCTGTCTCAGTGGGAGGAGGGTGGGAGGAGGGTGGGAGGAAGCCTCCTCTTGTTCTTTACATATTCATCATCCGCTTTATGGGGACAGTTTTTCCACAGCAATTCGTCGTGCAGGCTATAGACAAAATGTAGACAAGAGAGTTATTAACTTGAAGGTAAATAAAAATTTAACCACAGGGAACAAACTGATTTTTTTATGTCTACTGAGAAAATTAAAGTATATCAGTGTTAAATGTTCTGAGAGTCATCAATTTTAAACACTCCCCTGTGGTCAAAACTTTTGCTTTCTAGCAAGTTTCCAAGTGAAGCTTCTGGTCTTGGGGCCATACTTTGGAAACCACTAATTTAATTCAATAATCTGCCCTCCACCAACTCACATGAAGGTACTAATTGTAAGTCCCTTTACCTTTCAGGAAAGACTTTAGGTGAAAAAGCTGTTACTAGAGCCCCCATGAATGGACATTGTCATCTGTGGTAAGTACATAGAATTTATGCAGCCTTCAAATTCTAACATGCCTCTGTGAATTACAATGAAATGTAAAAACATGATTGACTTATTTAACCTGTCTGTCACATTCGCTGAAAAACCTATTTAGTAGATAACAGTAACTGTTCTTGTTCTGTTTATTCTCAGGTATTTTTCATTGTGTATATTTTAAATACATTTAAGGTGAACTTTTATTGAAGATTTCATAAGTGAATCTACCAAGTCCAGTGGCTTTGAATTTGATAAATTCTAATTAAAACTAATTTAACATAACTTAAAAAAACAACAACACAAAAGCTAAAATGATGCTGTGTTTCTAACCAAAATGTAGTGATGAAGTTGAATAGTTGCAACAGAGACGCTCTGACCTCAGAGTCGAACATGTTTGCTAGCGGGCCCTGCAGCAAAAGTTTGCAGACCCATGGTTTACAGGGCTGTGTGATGGTTTATAAGCCTTCATTTTGAAATAAAAGGCAAAATCCTTAGAAATAATTATCGTAAAAACTAACACTGAGGGAATAACTGAAAAACCATATTATTTTAAAGGCTTGTTTTTCATCTTCATCTTTTCCAGAATGAAATTGCTTTGTAACTTTAAGGCTACACAAGCTTTCTGTTCTGGAATCAAGAGACTAAAACCACCAATGGATTTGCAGTTTGTTAGCCAAATTGGCCTGACCTTAATTATAAATAATGTCTTACATATTTGTTGTGCTCTACTGTTCACAAATTATATCCACATGCCTCGGAGCATGTGATTCACAGAACAACTTGTTTTCATTTTACAGATGAGGTAAGCAAGGCTGTGTGTGTGTTGATGAGTAGATTAATATCCAAGGCTCACACAACAAATGGAAAAACAAAGGCAGAGCTTATATTCTTAAATACTCAGTATTCTATCACATTATTCTTCCTCTGCTTTTGTCCAGTATAAATAGCATTCATGCTCAGGCAGAAGTGCTGCAGGACAATAAACGGAGTTGTTTTAGTAGTTGTTGAAAAAGAATGTCGATTATTAAAGATATATTCCATATCAATGCCAATAAAATACAGAATTTTTGTCAAGATGCGTGTAATTTGAATGACCTCTAGGTGGAGGCAGTAGACCATGGTGTGAATTAACTTTCTTCAGAGTTCCCATCGACTTGAGAGTTTAGAAAGTAAAAACTTAAGTTACATTTTTAATGCTGAACAATGTAAAAAACAACAGCACCCACCCAGAGACGTAGGTGGAACTGATTGCCAGAAAAGCAGTGCTGATCCTTTGGGGAAAGTGGTCAGGTGTATCGTGAATTTATGATATGTAGGAAGATACATAGTACTTTAGACTTTAAAGAAGCAGACTTCAGAAGGGATTATAAAAAAAATAAGACTCTAGTGACAGATTATTTATAAGGGAAAATGTACATATTTCATGTAATGATTTCATAAATCGCGTGTGTTTTTTTCTTAAGAGTAACTTGGAGAGAATGTGCTGAGAGTACTATAAAAGCCTAGAACTACCACATGTGCATTAAGTAGTTCTCATTTTCAGAAATTAGATGGTTGATTCCACCGCTGTAGATCGGTGAACATAGATTCTTTTCCTTTAATTCCAGCCCTGATGGTTAGTTGGGTTGTTCTCTGAATCTCTGGATAAGGACATTCAAATAGACCCAACATAGACCAATGTGACATGGTCTTTTTTTTTTTTCTTTGCTAGTAGATAGAATAGGGAAATGGAGCCAGTGTATCTGGATTTAAGCAAGATATTAAGGCAAGTTCACTCCTAAAATTCTTGTGAACAAGATGTAGAAATGTGGGCAAGCTTCTGCACTGTCCATGCTGACAGGAGGGTTTGGGCCTCATTATTCCACAGAATAGCGATTGTCAATATCCTTGTCAATCTAGAGATGATTCTAGAGTTCCAGGTCTATGTCTTAAACACTACCGTGGTTAGTAGTTTTGTCAGTGGGGAAAGATATAGAAGGCATTCTTATAAAAATTAGAAAATAGCACAAATTAGGAGGAACAGGGCATATGATGGATAACAGTAGTAATTAAAAAGATCTTCACGTTAAAAGATACAGAACAAGGTGTTAATTAATAGGAATAATATGGAAGGAAGGAAGGGGAGAAAGTGTCAAAATTTAAGAACATTAGGGACAAACAGATGAAAATTTGAATAAAGTGGAATTTAGTTAATAATTTGTTAATGTTGGTTCATTGTGAAGATGTATCAATATTGTAGGTCAATATTGACCTATAGTCTAGTAATGTAAGATGAAAACAATAGAGAAAACTGGATATGGGTACATGAGAACTCTATGCTGTCTTTGCACCTTTCCTGAACATCACAAGCTACTTTGAAATAAAAGTTTATTTTTTAAAAAGTGGCCTAAGGTTTTAAGTCCAAATAAGTTACAACACCCATAACAAAAGTGGGGAGTTTGGATACGCAGTTGTGTGGGACTTTGCTCCACATTCTGGAACTCTCTGGGAGGAATGACAGAACAGAGAGCATTTCAAAAGAGCATGGCTTAGTGGATAGAGCGTCGGCCTGCAGACTGAAAGGTTCCAGGTTCGGTTCCAGTCAAGGGCACATCCCCAGTAGGAGGTGTGCAGGAGGCAGCTGATGTTTCTAACTCTCTATCCCTCTCCCTTCTTCTCTGTAAAATCAATAAAATATATATATTTTTTAAAAAAGAGCATCGAAGGGACAGTAGTGGCTACCACTGATGAGCTCAAGAGTCTTTCTCCTGTCATCTCATCATAAATTCTCTGGTGGCTGCAGAGATGTATGTGAAATGCACTCTGATTTGACAATTTGCGAGTAGTAGTATTTGCTCATCTAGTAAGTGTTCACATCACTTTTAGTAGGTTGACTTAGTCATCATTCTTGCTTCTACAGTCGCAGATTCCATTGATGATGTAGAAACTGGGAAGGTAGGAAGTCAAAAAGTCATCATTGAAAAGTGGTCATTTCATTGGTTGTGCCTAAGTTATGTGAACTATGTGATCTTTTGTGTCCCGAAACAGTGTTACTGTTCCAAAATAAGAAAATGGTTCACTTCATATCTATACTTGAAAGTTACACTTATCCACAGAAACAACAGAGTTCAATAACACCCAGAATTCCCTTTTTCGTTTCAGTTAGGATGATGCAAGTGAAAATTAACACCTCCTCTTGAAATGCTTAGGTAAATGAATATTTTGCCTAAGACAGAAACACTCTGAAATAAATACTCCAAAGACTTTTGCACAGACAGAAGCACTCTGAATGTGGAAAGTAATATATCCCCAATTTTTAGAGTAAGCAAATTGCTGAACAGACAGCATATTTAATTTATAGTCAAGTAATTATTTATGTAAATTTTATGTTCCCATTGGGAAAAAAGTAAACAATCCATGGGCTGCTCTGTTCTAGTAATGCAGTATTTCCAAGGAAGGGTAGAAGGACATGGGAAATTTTTTGAAAAAGCATATTCTACAATTACCTTTGACTTCATTTAGTTTGAGTCATCATACTTATTTTTATCTTGAAATGACATTAAAGGAGGCCATGACATTTTAATTTTTATTTTTAAAGAAGAAGCAGGGGTTTGTTGATCCAATGTATTTTTCAGTTTAATGCTTTCATGATTAAATTTTTTTCTGAGAGCCTCTTTGTGACTTTAATGTTGATGATGGTGATAGTGGCAGCTAACATTTCTTGAAACTCACTATATGCCAGGCAGTATTACAAGCAATTACATGTTTTGGGTATCTACCCTCACAGCATGCGTATGAGATAGATGGTGGTGGTGTCCTCAGTTATAGATGAGGAAACTGGTCTCACATTCATGTCAAGTATTCATTGTTTTCAGGGCCCTTGCATCCACGTGAATACTTTTGTTAAATATTAATGACTACTTCAAAGACATTTTTAGAGATATACTTTTTATTGATTTCAGAAGGAAGGGAGAGGGAGAGAAAGATAGAAACATCAATAATGAGAGAGAATCACTGATTGGCTGCCTCCTGTGCACCCCACACCGGGGATTGAGCCTGAAACCTGGGCATATGCCCTAATTGGGAATCAAACCATGACCTCCTGGAGCATAAGTTGACGCTCAACCACTGAGCCACACCAGCTGGGCCAAAGACATTTTTTAACTGTTATATTTGATGGTATTTGAAGAAGTTCACACAATATCCACTGTTTTTACTTTTTTCAGGTATGCGGTTTTGTGTGGCTATGTATCTGAGTTTGAGGGCTTACAAAACAAAGTCAACTATGGATATTGCTTCAAGGTATTTCTTGATATAAAAAATGTTTTGGGCCATGGCGGGGCAAAAATGTTTTAATGTAGCCATATGTTCCATTAACCTGTCTAAATGAAATTATTCAACAAATTAACCTCTACGAATTCATCCTTTTTATTTAAATAAAATGAAATGACATTCTTCAAATAGCACTGTGCCAAAAGGAATCAAACTGTTTGGGTGATTAGAGATTATTATTATTCTAGATCTTGAAAAAAGTCACATAGTAGACGAGTATAATTTTTTCAAAGATAGAGAATTAGCCTGTTGGCCATGAGCTCACCAATACTGTAAGCATGACTGGACTAATTAGTTAACATTTTCTGCATATCGATTTGCAGGTAGAGTAGAATCCAATCTCAGCCTTAAAATGACCATGGTAGATGAATAAAATAAGTAATGTAATACACATCATGTATCATGTGCCTGTAGTTGTCATAGCTCAATAAATAACCCCTCAGTTTCAGTAATTATAGTGATGGGCAGAAAGTTCTTTGTTCTTCAACCCCCTGTAACCATTTGATGATGTCAGTGGAGTAGATTCCTCTCCCATCCAGTTCTGCTATTTTTTCCTCCATTGTACCCTCATCATTTGATATTGTAAGCTTGCCTCTGAATCAAAAACTTAGCTGGGCAAGTCATAGGCAGATAATAATGTGACTGGGTATTTTCTGTTTTTATAGTGACATTAGAGGCCCAGTGTACGAAATTTGTGCATGGGTAGGGTACCTAGGCCTGGCCGGTGATCAGGGCCAATCAGGTTCCCTTGCCTCCCTGCCTCCCTGCCTCCCCGCCTCCTCGCCTCCTCCTTCCCTTGCTCCCTCAGAGTCCCACTGCTGCTGCTGCTGCTGCTACTAGTTGCCCGCCATGTTTCACGCCACCCCCTGGTGGTCAGCACACGTCATGCGAGTATCAAACTCCCATTCTCCTAGTCGAACTCCCGAGGGGACACTTTGCATATTAGCCTTTTATATATATAGATTTTGGCTTTAACGTATCTGTAATCTTATTAAATCATAGTCACAGTTCTGGTTCTAATTCTGAGCAATCATGTTTGGTAATGAATTATTGATAA
Source organism: Myotis lucifugus (assembly GCF_000147115.1). Classification (NCBI taxonomy): domain Eukaryota; kingdom Metazoa; phylum Chordata; class Mammalia; order Chiroptera; family Vespertilionidae; genus Myotis; species Myotis lucifugus. The sequence goes on along the minus strand of NW_005871054.1, from coordinate 18,648,542 downwards.
TAATGAGTTGTGTTAATGATAGGGATTGAGGAGGAAGATGAAACAACATTGTAAAGCTCCTTTGAATTTACTAGTCACAGTTCCATCCAACGCTACCTTGAAACCTTGGGAGATGATATTTCTTTGGGATTTTCTTTCAGGAACATCTAGATAAAGCAATCGAATTATTACCTGCAGAACCCTTGTTGTATTACCTCAATGGAAGATACTGTTATGCTGTAAGTTTTTATTTATAAATCTTATTTGAATATATTCTGATTGTATGATATATTTTTAGTGACTTATTCATTCTTTTATTGTTTTACCTAGTGCCTACTATAGGGAAATAGATAAAAACATTACAAACTTTGAGTTTATACATTTATATTTTATAACTTATATTTTTGTTGTATATTTACATTTTATATATTTATTTTAAATAATATGTAAATTTTCTTCCTTTACTGCCTTTCTGTTTCCCCTGTAGCAGGCACATTATCTCCCTCTGGGGTCTCTTGAGGGGTGTTGGTGCACTACTCTCTGTTGTTTGGGAGGATGTTTTTTATTCAGAGTTGATTGAGTATAAATTATGTGCTCACTGGCCAGAAGATAAATAAAGCACTGTCCTTTTGTTCAAAACTTTAATTTAGAAAGGGACACAAGACATATAGAAATAAAGGCAGCTGCTAAGTCTAAGACCAAGTGACTTAAATGACATTAGTTTGTGGAAAATTAACAGAATGTGAAAATAATACTTAAGAAATGCACGAAAAAGTACCATGAAGATAAATGCTATTTCTGAATGAGAAAATTCAGGTAAGCAAGAAAAGAAACTTTTAAAATGAGGCTTGAAGAGGATTAGGGATGAAGAAGGAAGCTTGCTTTTATTGAACACCTGCTACACATCAGATATGCATTTTATTCCTTACATTTCTTATCTCAAATAATCCTATAATGGCTCTAATAATAATAATTTTCTCAAATAATCTCTTATAAGCAGTTATTATTATTCCAGTTTTAAGTGTTAAGAATCTGAGTCTTCTTAAAGGTAGGAGACTCTTCTGTAGTTTAAAAACCATTGACCCAACCTCACATGAGTCTGGAACTTGAATGTATATTATTTGTTTAGACTTCAAAAACCCAGGAAGAAAATTTTAATGCAAAAATGAAACCTGGTGTTCATGCCATGGACAAATGGCAGAAGCTCATGCTAATCCTCTGCGGAGGAGTATGCCTTCACACAGGCCTTATAAATCTCTCGCAGAGAGGCCCAGCAATAATGAGCTCACCATCAAAAATAATGCAGTACACGGGAAATAAGCCACCTGGAATGAAAAGCAACAGAAACAACAAAAGAACAGAAATAGTTCTAAAAGGACTTTAGATTGTGGAAACATGGACTACAGTAAAGTATATCATTTGGCATTAGAAGAAAACTCATTGAAAAGTTGTAGCAGTAGATGGGTACCACTAAAGAGAGCATTAGACCACTCTAAGGTAGACCTGAAGAAGTTACCTAGAATGTAAAACAAAGGAACAAAAGGATGGAAAATATGAAGGAGAGATAAAAACACATAGAAATTATCTAAGGACACCACATAGTAATTAATTTTTACCCACCGCTTTTGGAAATGAAAAGGACAAGAAGACAAAAAATTATTAAGAGCATCAATACCCTTTTAAGTATTCATTTCTGAGTCCTTTTAATCTTTTATAATAAACATCTAATATTCATATTTGGGGAAAATGAAAAAGTTTTAAAAGAAAACAAAAAACAGAAGGTAATATGGAATTTAACTTTGATGATTATTGGTTTAAAAATATCTCCTGGATTGTGCATATGTAAATTGGGCCCTCACTCTACATTCCTCGGGGTTGAGAATTGTCCACCTGTTTAAATTTCTGAGATGCTTTCCTCTGGGTCAGGTTAGCAGCATGGAGGAGGCGGGAAGAAAGCAAAGGCAGGATCTTGTCGCTAGTACCTCTGTGCCAAGAAACATTTTGCCATCATCTGAGAGTCATGGATCAGATGAACAAAGTTAATTTAACATTATTCTTTACCCCCACCCCAATTTGAAATCTTCTTACAGGTATCTCAAATTGGTTTTGTAGCCAATGCTTTCAAGAGTTCAGAGTTTTTTGAACTATGAAAAAGGAAGTAAAATATTAATACCATAAAGCTGATATCTCTCATTTATGGATATGTATTTACATGTATTATATGCATATACGTACATAGTTACATACATAAACATCTAATTGGGAAGAGATTATCCATTCAAAAGGCGAACACTTTCTAAGAGTGATGTTGCTCTGCATTTACAGGTCTCGAAACTGAGCTGGATTGAGAAAAAGATGGCTGCTACTCTGTTTGGAAAAATACCAACCTCAACTATACAAGAAGCTTTGCAAAATTTCCTTAAGGTGTATTTTGTCTATCCATTATTTTAGTGTCAAACTAGGTTCTATCTGGGTCAGTCTTTCCTACCTTTCCTTGTCAAGGAAATTGTTCCTGTCTCCACGTGTAGATCTCTAACAGTTTGAATCCTAGTTCTGTTTTAAGCCTCTCATAATGTGAGTTACGTTTTAAATCCAAGCGGCAGCTGGTTATGCCCCAGGTCCCAGGTACAACAGCCCTTACTACCAAGTCCAAGAACAACTCTTCAGGTCATGGGAATATGTTTAAAAGAATTTATACCCTGATTATTAGACTTGGTCTCAAATACTCCCAATTAGCCTAATGTAGACACAGTTTAATCTTAACCAAAAGATGCCAAAAAGAAGAGTTATTTTAAAAGTCATTCCATAAGTTGTGGACAAGTCTATGGAACATTTTTGGGGCATCAAACCAAATCAGTATTTTCACTGGTGTCTTAAAATGTATAATTGCTATACGAATAAAACTCTAAGCAGTACTATGTGTGTGTGCACATGTAAATGTGTAATATACCCACATATATAACCAACTTCCTGTTGTGCTAATCCCCTCACCTTTGTCTGGAACTAATTATAGATTCTTATAGGTACTAAGGTATTCCCCCCCCTATGATTTCAGATTTGTAACAATACAGACAAAATCAGGCTTTGAACCTGATATTGTCCAACATATTGTACCTGCTGATTTTTTGGGGGGTGGGGGGATGGGGGCAGGGTGTGCTTTAAGGATTAATCTTGTAGAACTGAGAGGGAATTAGAGATCATATAGTCTAAAATGAGAACTAGATTTCATTGCGCTTTCTGAACAGTGGCTAGTGGCCGCCTAGAATGCTTGCCGGTGGTTCAGTTGGTTGGGAGTACACGACCGGTTATTTTTGTTCTCTAAAGGAAAAGAGAGAAAGGATAGAGAAGAAGAAGTGGGGAGATGGTTCTACAAAGAAATCCCCAAACCTTAAAGGATCCCATTGCTTTGTAAGCTTTATGACCATGATAATAATTTCATTGTAATGGATAAGCTAAAAAGCTATTTTGCACCCAAAGGATACTTTGAAACCAATAAAAGGACTCAGATGAGATACAACCAACCTAAATTCTTAGGGCAGTTTGCTTCAATTTGGTTAATATTTGATTTATTGAAGTATGTCCTCTCCAGTGGTGGTTTTTGTTGCTTGAATATCACCCTGTTTTTCTCTTTTCTGTTTTCTCTGAAAATCAGGCTGAAGAGCTACACCCTGGTTTTTCGAAGTCCAATTACATGTACCTTTCCAAGGTAATGAAAACGGCTGTTTTAATATCACTTTGACTCCATTACATAAAAGATGATTACCTTTGACATCGGTTCTTCTCCATTTCTAGTGTTACAGGGATCTTAAGCAAACAGAGAATGCCATGAAGTTCCATGATTTGGCAGAGCAGCTTCCTTGTATTACCAAAGAGGTAAGCCCAGACGGTGCCAAAGAGCGCTGTTATTTTACCAGGACTGCCCCAGCTTCCCACGTGAACAGTGGCTGGCATACATCTGGAGCTCTCTTCTATACTGAAACCTCTTCACTTGGACTTACGTGAACTACGAAGCTTTAAAGCTTGCTGTAGGTAGCCTTTCCCCTGGAGACCCCTTGTGTCTTTAAGGGACTCACAAATTATGGGCTGGCAGTTAACCCATCCTGATACTTATTAGGTGTGAGACAGCAGGTACTGGGACAAGCCCCAGCAGGAAGAGCGGGGACAGCATAATTCTGGGGAGCTGGTGATTAGACCTCCATAGGCAGCTAGACAGGCTGCCCACCTTCGAACAAGAGGAGTGTCCGTGGGGTTGCCATCATCAGTCCCCAGGGTTAGGGTTAGCCTTTGTTTCCTAGTGTCCTTGTGTTCCAGCACCTAACCACTAATTTAGCAGGCATTTATTTAGGGCTTCTAGGTGCCAGGCACTGAACTAGCCCTAGGGCAACAAAGATAAACAAATTATGGCTTTTTAAAAAAAATATATATTTTATTGATTTTTTACAGAGAGGAAGGGAGAGAGATAGAGAGTTAGAAACATCGATGAGAGAGAAACATCGATCAGCTGCCTCCTGCACATCTCCCACTGGGGATGTGCCCACAACCTAGGTACATGCCCTTGACCGGAATCGAACCTGGGACCTTTCAGTCCGCAGGCCAACGCTCTATCCACTGAGCTAAACCGGTTTCGGCAATGGCATTTTTATAAGTTCTTTTAAGTAATACATTAACACCCTAGGTTACTCATCATATTTTCTCACAACTTTCACAACATACTGTTTTGATAGAAGGTAAACTTCTAGTGGATCGGACACTACAGTTGAGTCAGTGTATTAATGTTTATGATTAAAGCTATTGAAGAGCTTTCAGTTTAAAAAAAAATCTAGCTAGCAGCTACTTCAAACATCTGTGTTGTCTAGTTTTCCTCATGTGTTTATTTTAAATGTATTACATTCCTTAAATTCTTTCTGATAGGTGCTCGGTAAATGTTTGTTAAATATAAAAATGAATAGGATATCCTACCACTTGAATTTATTGCCACTGTTTCTAACTTACACACTTGTTTTAAAGAAACAACAATATATGGAGTCCTATAAAACATATGGCTAAAAGTATAAAATTAAAAATCGTAAACATACTATTTTTAAACATATATATCTTTATTTTTTTATTTTTTTATTTTTTTTAATTAAATCTTTATTGTTCAGATTATTACAGTTGTTCCTCTTTTTTCCCCCCCATAGCTCCCCTCCACCCGGTTCCCACCCCACCCTCTGCCCTTACCCTCCCCCCCCCCCACTGTCCTCATCCATAGGTGTACGATTTTTGTCCAGTCTCTTCCCGCACCCCCGACACCCTTTCCCGCCCCAAAAATAGTCAGTCCAACCCTTTCTATTCCCCTGACTCTATTATATTCACCAGTTTATTCTGTTCATCAGATTATTTATTCACTTGATTTTTAGATTCACTTGTTGATAGATGTTTATTTGTTATTCATAATTTGTATCTTTACCTTTTTCTTCTTCTTCCTCTTCTTGAAGGATACCTTTCAGCATTTCATATAATACTGGTTTGGTGGTGATGAACTCCTTTAGCTTTTTCTTATCTGTGAAGCTCTTTATCTGACCTTCAATTCTGAATAACTTTGCCGGGTAAAGTAATCTTGGTTGTAGGTTCTTGCTATTCATCACTTTGAATATTTCTTGTCACTCCCTTCTGGCCTGCATAGTTTCTGTTGAGAAATCAGCTGACAGTCGTATGGGTACTCCCTTGTAGGTAACTGACTGTTTTTCTCTTGCTGCTTTTAAGATTCTCTATTTGTCTTTTGCTCTTGGCATTTTAATTATGATGTGTCTTGGTGTGGTCCTCTTTGGATTCCTTTTGTTTGGGGTTCTCTGCGCTTCCTGGACTTGTAAGTCTATTTCTTTCACCAGGTAGGGGAAGTTTTCTGTCATTATTTCTTCAAATAGGTTTTCAGTATCTTGATCTCTCTCTTCTTCTGGCACCCCCATAATTCGGATGTTGGTACGCTTGAAGTTGTCCCAGAGGCTCCTTACACTATCTTCATATCTTTGGATTCTTTTTTCTTTTTGTTTTTCTGGTTGGATGTTTTTTGCTTCTTCGTATTTCAAATCTTTGACTTGATTCTTGCGATCCTCTAGTCTGCTGTTGGAACTCTGTATAATATTCTTTATTTCAGTCAGTGTATGCTTAATTTCTAGTTGGTCCTTTTTCATATCCTCGAGGGTCTCACTAAATTTATTGGCGGTTTCTAGAAAATTCTTGAAAAACCTTATAAGTGTGGTTTTGAACTCTATATCCAGTAGTTTGCTTTCCTCCATTTTTGTCATTTGTGACCTGTTTCTTTGTCTCCACATTTTTTATGCTTCCCTGTGTTGATAGAGTGGCTTTCTGTGCTAGGTGTCCTATAGGGCCCAGTGGCTCAGCCTCCCCAATTACCTGAGGTGGACACGCTTGGTGCACCCCTTTGTGGGCTTTGTGCACAGTCTTGTAGTTAAGCCTTGATTGTTGTAGGTATCACTGGGAGGAATTGACCTCCAGGCCAATTGGCTGTGAGAATCAGCTGTGTCTACAGTGGGAGAACTTCTGTGCTGGAGACACCCTTCTGGGGCAAGACTTGCTTCAGTGGGGCTTTAATGCTCACTGAGTCTGCCTCCTGAGTGTGTCCCTTATGGATCTGAGGAGTTGTAATCTGGATGGTCCCACTCTGACCACTGGGTAAACTGGCTCTTGGATCTCTAAGGAGGTGCTAATTTAGCCTCTGCCTGAGGCTACCCAGCAGGAGCTATGGAGAGATTCCTCTTCTTTGTTTGGGGTTTGGAGGTGCCCAGATGAGGCCCAGCTGTGAAGCAATGCAAGCTGCTGTGGGGCCTTGGACCTTCTTTTGGAAGTTCTGGGTCTCTCTGATTCAGCTGCAGTTTGTTAGGTAATTTTCAGGTTGCAAAGGGCCGCGTCATATGCAAAAGCCTCTGTGCACAGCTTGGGTGGGGCAGGGTCTCAGGGAATCAATAGGGCGGAGCAAACAGCTATGGCTGATCCTCAGTCCTACCCTAAGAGGCCCCGCATCTCAGTGTCCCGGTAATCGCTGCAAGCACCTCTGAGAAAAAGCCGCCCTTGAGTTCCGACCGATGCCAGACAGTCCAATTTCTCCCCATATGAGTCTGGGTCCTCAGAGACTCGCCCAGAACTGGAGTTCAGAGCAGTTGGGAGCTTGAGACTCCCTCCCGATTGAAAAAGACAACCGCGTCCTCAGTTGCCAGCCCTTTCCACGTGCACCTCTGTACCTCTGCACTTTACTTCCGCACCTCCTCTGAGTCTCAGTGTGCTTTTCTCTTTCCTTCTAGTTGTAGAATTTCCACTCAGCCAGCCTTCCTGTGGTTCTGGATGATGTCCGTTTTGTCTTTTAGTTGTATTTTTGAAGTGGTTGTGCGAGGCAGCAATTTCCGGTGTTTATCTATGCCGCCATCTTGGTTTCTCTCTATATATATCTTTATTGATTTCAGAGAGGAAGGGAGAGGGAGAGGGAGATAGAAACATCAATGATGAGAGAGAACATTGATCAACTGCCTCCTGCACACCCCCTACTGGGGATCTAGCCTGCAACCCAGGCACGTGCCCTAACTGGGAATCGAATCGTAGCCTCCTGGTTCACAGGTCGACACTCACCACTGAGCCACATCGACTGAGCAAACATATATGATTTTTAATCTTACCTATAAAGTCCCTGAGAATGTCAGTAATGAAATGTGTATTTGCCTGTGTGGGACTTACAGCGGAATCTCAGATTTCTTCAGATCCTGCTGCTAGGGCTAGGAATTCTTCCATATCTTAGAGTTGAAGAAGAAAACAGTGTTATCATTAACACTCTCCTTCCTGTTTGCTACCCCTCCACACCTGGTGGAGGAAGAGCCTGGACATAGTTCTCCACGGTACTCATGTTCTCAGAGATCTGAATCATGCCTGGTCCTCAGAAAGCCACATTTTCGTTGTAATGGTCATTCAAAAAAGTCTCCCCCCAGCCCTAACCGGTTTGGCTCAGTGGATAGAGCGTCGGCCTGCGGACTGAAAGGTCCCAGGTTCGATTCCGGTCAAGGGCATGTACTGTGGTTTCAGGCACGTCCCCAGTAGGGGGTGTGCAGGAGGCGGCTGATCGATGTTTCTTTCTCATTGATGTTTCTGACTCTCTGTCCCTCTCCCTTCCTCTCTGTAAAAAATCAATAAAATATCTTTTAAAAAAAAAGTCTCCCCCCACTCAACAGAGCTCTACTTCCAAGTACCTTGAGTATCAGGAGAATTGTGTGAATTTTCATTGTGCATTTGTGTTTTCTTTATAGGATAAAAATGCAGAGGAAGAGATGAAAAAGCAAGCATTGCCTTGAAGAAGTAAATAAAAGAACTTACTCTTAAACAAATTAGATGTGGTCTACTAAATATTAAACTTATCAAAGTTGTGTTTTTTATTATCCTCTTTTTATGTAAGGGTAATATACTGAGATTTGAAGGGAAAGTCATGTTTCTGTAGAATGCATTCTCTAGTAGAACAACACCAATCATGTTATTTGGAGAAGTCTGTTTCCTATAATATCAGTACAAAATGATCTTTAAAAAATGTATGCTTTATATTTTTCCTATCAACAAACTGTAGTCTTCAGAATCTTTATTTAAATCTTTCTTTAAATAAAATACTTAAATCAATCCAATAAAATGGGCTCCGGTGAGTGTTTTATTGTTGCTTTGATGGAAACTTTACAAAACAAAATAATTTCATTAATGTGGATGAAAAATGGAAAAGTGGGCAAAGGATGTGAACTAGTCATTGGTAAAAGAGGAAATATAGCCCGGCCGGCGTGGCTCAGTGGTTGAGCATTGACCTATGAACCAGAAGGTCACAGTAGGTTACTGCTCAAAGCACATGCCTGGGTTGCAAGCTCAGTTCCCAATAGGAGGCGTGCAGGAGGCAGCCAATCAATGACTCTCTCTCATCATTGATGTTTCTACCTCTCTCTCCCTCTACTTTCCTCTCTCTGAAGTCTATAAAAACATATTTTTTTTAACCAAAGTTTTAGATGAAAAATGAACCCTGCTTTATCTTCATATTAAACTAATTTTTCCAAGTGTTACCACATCTCCTATTTCAATGAAAGCTTCGTACATGCAGAAATAGGTTAAGAAAGTGATGCCGTCCTCATTTTCCCGTGGAGGAACTGGACCAAAGGCTAGATTTGCTGGAGGTCACATACCTAGGGAATGAGAATGGGAACTCGACCCAGCGTCCTGGCTCCCCGCCTGGGCCTGTACAGCGAGCAAGGAAGGGTCAGAGCCATACAATCAATCTTAAACCATTTAAGATTTAATGGCCGTAGGAACTGTTTCCTTTGTTGCCATTTGCCTTTAAAAAAGTGCTTAAGGCAGCTAAAAAAGATAGCCTTCTAAAAACAAAGACAGACTTGTTGAAATTTGTGTCACTGTTAACCTAGCCAAGAACGTACTAATATTTCCCACAGTGGGGGGGAAATGGTTCATTGGAGGGAAAACAGTAATTTAAGATGGGCTTTGGATGGGAGCTTGGTGTCCATATAAGATAAATTCATGGGGTTCGCCTGGAAAGGAGCCCTGTCCCACTTAGGGGACCATTTACTTCATCTGGCTGTGGGAATTTCCTCTCAAGATGTTGCTCAGTCATACTTTGTTTCCCTTTTCATTTTGATGCAATTATGTGAATTTTCACTCTTCCATAACTATAATTTACATTTCACAGCATACTTAGTTGAGATTGTGATCTACCTCACAGTTTCAGATGCCCCGCATCAGGACTGTTGCATTTGGCTCTCTGAGTTGACCACAGAAATTTGGGGGTGAGGGAAAAGTTTGTTTGATTTTCCCAATATTACCAACACCCGGTTTCTTTACAGAGGCCAGCTTGGAAGTTAATAGCTGCATGTTCCCCCGACCTCCCATGTTGGTCTCAGGCTGGTCATGCTCTCAGCTCCCAGGATGCACAGGGCCGGTGAGGAATGCTCTTCTTTTTTTTTAATTTTTAAATTGAATCTGTTGGGGTGACATCTATAATAATAAAAGCATCATATGCTAATTAGACCGGACGTCCTTCCAGACGACCTTCTGGATGAAGCCGGGGCTGCGAGGGAAACCCGGGTCCCAAATGCCAGAGGGAAGCTGGTGCCAGCAGCCAGGGGAAGGAAGGCCTACTCTTGCACAAATTTTGTGCATTGGCCTCTAGTTAGTTAATAAGATTATATAGGTTTGAGGTATACAATTCTACAATACATCATCTGTATATTGTATTGTGTTCACCACCCCAAGTTGAGTCTCCTTCCATCACTATTTATGCCCCCTTTATCCTCTTCTACCTCCCCCTACCCTCCCTTTCCCTCTGGTAATCACCATACTGTGTCTATGCCAGCCGTGGGCAAACTACGGCCCACGGGCCGGATCCGGCCCGTTGAAATGAATAAAACTAAAAAATAAAAAGACCGTACCCTTTTATGTAATGATGTTTACTTTGAATTTATATTAGTTCACACAAACACTCCATCCATGCTTTTGTTCCGGCCCTCCGGTCCAGTTTAAGAACCCATTGTGGCCCTCGAGTCAAAAAGTTTGCCCACCCCTGGTCTATGCCCATGAGCCTTTTTTTTTTTTTTGCTAAATCCCTTCACCTTTCTCACCAAGCTCCCAAACCCCTCTGACAACTATTGTCTGTTCTCTGTGACCATGATTTGTCTCCACAGGAATGCTCTTTTGAACATAGTGAGCTAGATCCTCAACTCTAGTTTCTTGTTCAAGAGAGAAGCCAGTGATGAAAAGAATCAGTCAGCCAAGCAGACTGACTGGCCTCGGTCCTGGCACAGCATTTTCCCAGGTCTGGGGAGGAGCTGCTCACGACTCCATCACCCACAGTGAGTGCTCTATTTCCCAACAACTTGATCCTATGGACTGTTCCCTAGAAGGGGTGTCTCCTCCTTTTTGCATCAGCTTTATTGAGATAGAAATTACATCTAACAAAATGCACCCATTTAAAGTGTACAGTTTGGTGAGTTAACACAAATTTATGCCTCAGTGTAAACCCTACCACAGTCAAGATATAAAATATGGGCATCATTCCAGAAAGTTCCCTTGTGTCCCTTTCCACTCAGTCTCCCACCTGCACCCCAGTGTGCTTTCTGACAGGTCTGCTTTCTGTCACTGTAGTTTAATTTTTTTTAGAATTCTATGTAAATGGTATTCTTTCGCAGAGCACAGTTTTGAGATTCATCTGTGTTATTGGATATATCAATAGTTCATCCCGGATAAAAGACTTAAACGTAAGATGGGAAACCATAAAAATACTAGAGGAATCCATAGGCAGTGAAATAGCAAACATATGTAGAAGGAATTTCTTCTCTGATAATGCTCCTAGGGCAATGGAAATTAAAGAGAAAATAAACAAATGGAACTACATTAAAATAAAAAGCTTTTGCACAGCAAAGGAAACCATCAACAAAACAACAAGAAGACCCACGGCATGGGAGAACATATTTGCCAATGATAACACCGATAAGGGTTTAATCTCCAACATTTACAAGGAACTCATGAAACTTAATAATCCTATCTAATAAAAGAGAAAGATGCAAATTGACCGTGGCCCTGAATGCTTCCCATTGGCTAATCAGGGAGATATGCAAATTAACTGCCAACCAAGATGGCGGCCGGCAGCCAGGCACCTGAAGCAAACAGGAGGCTTGCTTGCTCCAGTGACAGAGGAAGCCAAGGTTCCCCGAGTGCTGCTGCCGGCCTCTGAGATGCAACTCTAAGAAACATTGTTGCAAATATAGAAGGTAAACATTCCCCAGAAACCTGCTTTCAGCCAGCTGGGATTCAGCCAGCAGGATTGCAACAGTGTTACAAGTATAGAACCCAAACAAACCCAGATCCCTGCTTTCAGCAGCAGAGGTCTCATAGCTGGAGCCGAGCCTCAGAGCTAAAACTGGCTCTCAGCTCCAGTGACAGCCATAGAAGGTAAATAAATCCCAGAATAAGAAAAAAAGGAGAGGTTGGGAGCCTCAGTTGCCCGCCAGCCTGAAAACAGCCATCATCCCCTCACCCAGACTGGCCAGGCACCCCAGTGGGGACCCCCACCCTGAAGCAACAAGATGGCGGCTAATTTGCATACTGAAGGCGGGTGGCAGCAGGCAAGGCTGTCCACGGTCCAGCGACCCAAATCTGTGACCCTGGTGGGGGAGGGGGAAAGTGGCTTTGGGGTTTTCCCGCGGGCCCCGGACCCGGAGTCTGGGGACCCTGGAGGACGGGGGGGGAGGGGTTTGGGGTGTTCGTTGGTCGGGACCCGAATCATTGAACTTTTCCTGAGAAGTG
>NW_005871054.1:18631759-18635919 GCF_000147115.1 Myotis lucifugus | reverse complement strand
GTTCCCCCCGCCTCTCCCCCCTTCCTCACCCGCTCCTACCCCCCCGGATTCCCCTCCCCTCTGATCGCTCCGTCCTTTGGAGAGTGTCTGGGTGTTCTGGGTGCTGAGAGTGGGCGCCTGTGAGATGGCAGTGAGAGGCAGAGTGGTGCTGCCCTGTTCCCACGGAGGCCAGTGCAGCTACGAGATCACCTCTGGGGGGTTAATGCAGGTGCTGAGGCAGGAGCAGGTGCAGACAGACACACCTGGTGGGCGCGGGTGGCCCTCGCTGAGGTGCCTTTGGTCAGTGTTCAAGATCAAGCACCCAGAGGCGGAGAGGAATTCCGACCTCTCAGTGAAACAGTGGGATAGTCGGGGCGACTGTAGAGAAGGAATGTGCACTTTGGGTGCCAGCACCCATGAGCGAAGCCTGCCCTGACTGAGCCTCGCTTGCTTGGGGCCTAGCGCACTCCTGCCAGGCAGCGGGTGACAGGACGTGCTTTTCTGAATTAATGAGAAAAAACGTTGATTCTCCTGCTGCCCACGAAGGTGGAAAGTGAAGTGGGGAGACATGTGGGGAGTGAGCGAGGTTCCCTGTCTGGGGGTTCCAAATCTGCTGTTGGTTTCTTTCACCGCTGACTAGAGATATACAGGGTGTCCCCCCAAAATGTATACACACTTTGAATACCTACTAATTCCAATGGTTTTAAGCACGAGAAAGAAACAACAATGGAGCTGTTACCTGTTAAAAGTTTGGGCACAAACAAGTAGTTGGACATTCCCTGAGGGGTCTCAGATTGGAGAGGGTGAAGGCCAGACTGAAGGGCCCCTTTCCCCCCACCCCCCTACCCCAGTGCACGAATTTTGTGCACCGGGCTACTAGTAGGAAGATAAACAATCCAATCAAAAAATGGGCAATGGACCTAGATAGACACTTTTCGAAAGAGGACATACAGAGGGCTGAAAGACATATGAAAACATGCTCAAAGTCACTAATTATACGAGAGATGCAAATTAAAACGACAATGCGGTATCACCTCACACCTGTCAGAATGGCTATCATCAACAAATCAACAAACAACAAGTGTTGGAGAGGATGTGGAGAAAAAGGAACCCTTCTGCACTGCTGGTGGGAATGCAGACTGGTGCAGCCACTGTGGAGAACAGTATGGAGCTTCCTCAAAAAACTAAAAATGGAACTCCCATTTGACCCAGTGATCCCACTTCTAGGAATATATCCCAAGAAACCAGAAACACCAATCACAAAGGATATATGCACCCCTATGTTCATAGCAGCACAATTCACCATAGCTAAGATTTGGAAACAGCCTAAGTGCCCATCAGCAGATGAGTGGATTAAAAAACTGTGGTACATCTACACAATGGAATACTACGCTGCGGTAAAAAAGAAGGAACTCTTGCCTTTTGCAACAGCTTGGATGGAACTGGAGAGCATTATGCTAAGTGAAATAAGCCAGTCAGAGAAAGATAAATACCACATGATCTCACTCATTTGTGGAATATAGAGAACAACATAGACTGATGAACAGGGACAGATCCAAAGACAGAGAAACAGCAATCAGACTATTAATCCCCAGAGGGAAAGTAGGGGAGGGTGGGGGTAAGGGGAAGTGATCAACCAAAGGACTTGTATGCATGCATATAAGCCAAACCAATGGACATGGACAACAGGGGGATGAGAGCATGAGTGGGGGGGCGGGGGGGAGAGGATGGGGGTTAATGGGGGAGAATGAGGACACATTTGTAATTCCTTAACTAATAAAGAATTTAAAGATTTTTTTTTAAAAAAAGAGTGAATAAAATCAAGTATGTCCACTGGAAAAAAAAATTACACAAGTAATTTTCATTGTGATCAAATCATTGCACTGCAATCAATTATTTGTGTCTGTTTTCCCCCACTAAATACTAAGTCCTTCACATCTATATCAAGTTCATTTTTATATCTCTGGCATTGAACAATGTCTGGCATAAAGGAGATATTAATAAATACTCTTAACTAAAAAAAATAGTTCATCCCATTGTATTGCTCTGTAACATTGCACAATTTGAATATACCATAAATTGTTTATCAATTCACCTGTTTAGGGTTGTTTACACTTTGAGGTTGCTATGAATTTAGCTGATATGAACATTCATGTACAAGCCTTTCTGAGGCCATGGAAAGGGGGCAATGAACACCTAGACATGGAATTGTTGTGTCACTTGATAAGTGTATGTTATCTTTACAAGACACTGCCCTACTGCCTTGCAGGTGGTTGTACCATTCTGCATTCCCATCAGAAATGTATGAGTTCCAGTTCCACAGCCTCACCATCACTTGGCATGGCCAATCTCAGTCTCTAATTTTAGGTTTTAATTTGCACTTCCCCTACTAGTCATTTGAGCATCTTTTCATGTGCTCATGGGTAAACCTTCTGTGATTTACCTGCTCTGATGAGCTCAATGCACTATATTCAATAATCCTCTAGCCTAAAGCATCCTTGTCAGTTGCTGGTCAGTTGTTATTTTTCTTTCTTGCCTTAACAGCAGCAGTAGTAAGAGAGCTGACAGGAGCTGGGATGTCTCTCCTGTCCCTGGGGGAGATCATCAAAACAGACCTTCCGAAATCCCCTGCATCAAAAGTTGAGCTGCTATCTTGAGCCTGCAGCACCGGAGCATTGCTGGGAGAAAGGAGTTACCAATCATCAATCGTATGTGCCTCTTCCTCCCTTGCTCTCCTGTACTTATTTCCTAACAACTAGTCTTGAGTCCTCTGACCTCTTACAACACAGTTTATGCTTCTACTTTTGTTATTCTATTCTGTTTCTTTGAATTGTTATCTACTCCATAAGTGCATGTATTCATTCTCTAAATCAAGCATGTCAAACTCAAAGGCTAACATGGGCCAAATAAACGAGGCATGCAGCCTGCAGGCCTCGAGTTTGACATGCTTGCTTTAAATAGATTAAAAGACACTGCATCTTATCTTGCTTCTGTGTTCCAGGGATGCTCAAAAAAATATTTTCAAAGTTGAATTAAGTTTGCAATTTTACACATACACACACACACACACACACACACACACACACCATACTCTTGTTTAAAATGTAAAACAAACTGCACTGAGCCTGGAAATTATCTTTATGGAATACATCAGCATGCTGTTTTGAGTTTTTGCACTGCATGTATTAATTTTAAAAGAATACATGCCTTGGTTCAGTAAAATTTGCAGAAAGCCAGACATCCCATGAAAAGAATTCATTGGTTGAGATGTTTATCTCTCCAGCTATCTTTCCCCTTTTATGACTACAAAGAATACTGGTGTTTCTTTACTTTTCAGAATCCTTTACTCCAGAAGACTTCTGACAGCAACCAACAGGATGTCCCACTGTGCAGAAGCAAAGAGTCTTTATGCGTCTGGCTCCTCCCCACCCTTTGGCTGGTCTGCCCATAGGTGTGTCCGCTCTCACACTCTCACACTACCTCAACCAGAAAGTGTCTCTCTCAGCCAGTACACTGTACTGTACAAGACTGGACCCAGAGAGGCTGGGCCCAGGCCACACCCTCTCTCCCTGCCTCTTCTTGTTGTGGTGCTTATGTGATGGGGGTGAGGGGCTGGGGGAGCCCAGAGGATGACATTCTGATGTGGAGGAAGACATTCAGAGGGCCACAAAAATCAGACTTTTTCAGAGGAGAACTAAGGCCTTCCAATGACTGATGCTCAGTTAGCCAATCTTCCATCAGCTGATAGGATAACTGATATCCATAACAATGATCATAAAGCATTCAGAATCCCGAGAGGCCTTTTACATTTAAGAAAGATTAAAGTGTCTGTGCTAAATGTTAATATTTTAATGTAAGTAATTTTACTAGAATCTTCTAAACCCATTGTCTCCAATTTTTGGATAGCATTGCTTGAATTCGTTTTTTGACATCCCCCCAAATATTTATGTTTATTTATAAATTATACATATTAATGCTCTGTTAAAATGTTCATGATAAAACATACACACAGAGAACATTTTAAAGGTAAGATTACCTCCTTTCTTGATAAAAATTTTTTTTTAGCAAAGTAGGGGAAAAAAGGACACTTTCTGAGCCCATCATGCTTATTAACACAGAATTTAGAAGCATTTGTACTGAAGTCAGGGATGAGACAGGGATGACATTATCACTATTACTAT
>NW_005871054.1:18612844-18631649 GCF_000147115.1 Myotis lucifugus | reverse complement strand
TTATGCATGAAAAACTGAGAGACTTACCTTTAAACTAATGTCAACAATAGGAGAGTCTACTGAAGTAATGCAGTAAAAAAATTAATGTGTACCAAAAAAAAGAAGCATCACAAATACAAATAACAGCCAGTTAGACAGATGTAATACCCCATTTACCCATAACCACATAACAAAATTAATAGCTAGGAATAAACCTTAGAATCAAGCCTGATAGGTAAGCAGAAATCTAAGGACCCAATGGTTTGAACAACTAGAAAGACATTTTGACTAAGAAGACAGCATCCTAAAGTTATCAAAAATTCCTCAGTTAATCTTGAAATTTAGTGCAATTTCAACTAAAATACCAATACAATTCTTTTTCTGTTCTAAGATTCAAATAGAAAAACAAAGAGCAAGAGTACTTGTGGAAATTCTGAAAAAGTTGAGTAAGAAAGGGAAGCCATACCTATCAGGTATGAAAAAAAAAGTATTGTAAATCTATAGTATTTAAAGCAGTTTTGTGAATAAATGAACAGAGCAGTAAAATCGAATAGAAAGACAATAAATACACCCTAATACACATGCAAGTTTAATATAATGGATAAAGGTGACATGCAAAATAGACCGTTCTATAAACAAGCCTTCTTCAATAAATGGGGGGAAAAGAGAGTGGGGAAGATGGGATAGACTAAAATTAAGCAACAGGTTTAGATCTAGTTTAACCAGCAGGAGGCAGCAGCATGCTGAAACCCATCCTCCCCATTGCACCATGATGGTCACAGTCCTCTAAGGGCACCAGCGGTGTTACATGGATCATTGTATCCTAAGCATGCACAACTGTGTCTGGAGCTACACACAGCTCATTAAAGGTCCACAGCATCTTTAGCCTGGGATACCACCACACGCAAAGGAATGCCAACTAGGAAGGAAGTCAAGGCTCAGAATTAAAGAGTACAAGTAGAAAAAGAGGAAATGGGAGAGAGAGAATAGCCTCACTGGGCATGCAATCGGTGGACGCTTGTTGATGGGCCCAACTTAGAAAGTGGTGCCTGTGACAGAGAACCATGGAGATGTCATCACGGAGACCTGGTGTGTCATCTGGGAACAGCCACCACCTGCCAGGAGCCCACAGGCATGGCTCTGTGTGATCTTGAGCAAACCAAGCATCCATTGTTGGGGACACTCCTTCCTGCTGTGTCCAGCTCATAGGGTTCACATAAGAAGAATGGGACATGACCAATGTGAGTATACATTGCAAAAACTATGATTTATGATAATTGTTCACTTTAAGTTGAGCCTTGCTGGTAACATGCCCTGACCTCCTGTGAACACCTTTTATTTCCAAAGGAGCCATGGCTTACATGTACTGTGTAGACCCAGCAAGAATCCAGACACCCTTCCCCAAAGGAAGCTGAGGGTGAGAGCCGTGGAATAATCAGCATCTCTCGCTGTTCTGTCCAAATGCAGGTCCCGGGAGGGAGCCATTACCCTGCGAGCCTCCTGCTTCATTTTCCTGCATCCTGCAGGCAGTGGGGCATCTTGCAGAACTTGGTGAAAGACCCAGAGCTCAAGCCAGAGCATGGCAGCAGCGAGGGCTTTCTTAGATGCAAAGCTCACATCACAGTCTCTTCTTCCCTACTGACATCTGTAGCTCTTCAGCGGGTCTGATAACACATTCAGAGATAGACTCCCAGGTTCCAGAGAAGTGCTGAACTGAGCTGGCAGGTACTGGTGTTCTTTCTGCAAGAGTCTAGTGGGAAAGCAACGAGGCCAGACACCCACTGTGCGTGCTACAGTGCAAGGGTGACCAGGGCTGCCGCAGGCATCCTGGTGCCTTATTACCTATTTCCAGAGAAAGAGGAGAGGGATCAAGAGCAAAGATCATGGGAAACGTGCTGCTTTATCACTGGAGTTCATTTAGTTCCCAGGAACGGGCTTCTAGGGAGGCGTGGCATGGTGTGAAAAAGGAAAAAACTACTGGACTCAGACTTGGGTTCAGGTCTAGACCTGGCACTTGCTACGGGTATGAACTTGGGCAAGTGACTTGTACTCTCCCAGCCTTAGCTTCCTCGTCTGTAAAATGCTAATAAAAATTCCTACTGTGCAGAATTTTGTAGGAAGATTATATTGTACATAACCTAATTGGCAAGAGATGGAGAATGCTCCTCAGCGTCCCTCCTGGAGGGGTAGGGACTCTCCTGGCTATTGTGTCTTCCCTAGACAGGTCCCCCGGCCCCTGCAGTGCCACTAAAGTGGTGCACATAGAATTTGGTAGCTGCTTGTGGACTATCCCCCTAGCTTCTGGTTGTTTAATAAATCTCTGCAGAAACAGCCCAGCTCGCATGGCTGAGTGGTTGAGCATTGACCTATGAACCAGGAGGTCATGGTTTGATTCCCGGTCAGGGCACATGCCCATATTGTGGGCTCCATCCCCAGAGGTGTGCAGGAGGCAGCCACTCAATGATTCTCTCTCACCATTGATTTTTCTATCCCTCCCTCCCTCTCCCTTCCTCTCTGAAACCAATACATATATATTTTAAGTAAATAAATAATAAATCAATAAATTTCTGCAGGAACGGGCTGGGCAATGTGCCCACTGAACAGAGTCCCTGAAGTCCATGGCGGCATCAGAGGAACTTGGTGCAAATTGTGGGAGAGAAGCTGTGTGTTTCGCTCCATCACACGCTGGCTGCCCCCAACGCTGTGCTGCACACACATTAGATGGTGAGTCGGTGCTGGTTTCCTGGACTGGACTGGGTCCCACAATGTAGTCCAGAAGCCTGGTGAGACGTTCCTGAATCCACACGTTTTGTGGGTGTTTTCAGGTTCCCGTTGGCTACTGAGAGCTGGCAAGGAGCACAAGGAAGGAAACCCACAAACTGCTCGTAGAGAGACTGTTTCACATGCGTGGCCCCGGGGGCTCCTCTATCCTCCCCCCAGGCTCACGGTGCCCGTTTCACAGGACCTGAAGCACAGGCTCCCTGAGGATCGGTAAGGCACACAGTGTGCCAGACTGCTGGTGCCCGAGCTGGGGCACAGCCCTTTCACAATGAGATGGCAAGAGGAGAAAAATGTTAAGAAGAAAAAACAAAAACACTTCCAGGTGTTTTGTAAGTCCGCGGAAGCTTCTATAGCCTGGTAGTTGTTGACTTTGCCTCCAAGGCTGACGTCCAGGACTCTTGCTACCTCCTTCCCTCTTCTCACCTCTGTTCTCCCTCATTCCCTTCTTTACTTTGCCCATTTCGTCCATAGAAAGGCCTGTACTGGCTCCATTTTATTTATTTTTTATTTTTTTTTTCTGGCTCCATTTTAGGCAGCACAAATCTCCCAAGCCCAGGAGAAGGGCTTTGGGGACTTTCCACGGGAGGGCGTCTGCCGTGGTTTTGGAGCCCTTCATGAGGCCAGCGCCCCGTTCCCAGGCGCGAGGAGCATCTGGGCCAGGCGGGACTGACCGCTAACTGTGAGTCTTTCCTTGCACAAAGCATGTTGCCCTTCCTTCCCTTGGGGTGTCTGCGGCTTTTCCCGGCAGTCAAATAAGCTGTGCTCTGTGTGATGGCTCAGTTATCCCGGTGCATGGGGGTAGGCGCCAAGGAGAAAGCTGATACCGTGTTGTGTAAGCTGTTTCCTGGGAAGTGTGCCTCCTGCGTGGTCAGAGCTGGTTACCACTGTTACCACTGTCTGCGTGCCCCCCGCCCACCCCCCACCCCCAGCCATCTGTGCCTTCTGTGAAAGAGCCTGAGCATTTGGGGACATGGCCTGTGTCCTTTCGTCTTCCTGAGCTGGCGTACAGCCAGACAAACCACACATCTTCAGTCTTTGGGTCCCCAGCATCAGGAATAAAACTGCCAGATAGCAGGCGACAGTAGAAATCCTCTGGAATCAGAACAGAGGACGGTGGGTTACACTGGGTGCTTCTCACAGCCCACAGGGCTGGTACTAACAGGTATACTGTGGACAGGTGGGGGCGGAGGCCTGGCTCTGGGGTCCATGTGGTTCCCATTGAGGCAGGCCCCCTGGAAGCCGAACAAGCCTGAGTGCCTTTGTGTCCAGCTTTACCTTGAGTTTTGTAAGTAACGATGAAAAAGAATGATATTTTTTGAGCAACGCTTAGGAAGACAGATACTGACAGAGGATATTTTTCTTTTTTAGAAAGAGTGGAAATGAGGGAGGGATGGAGAGAGAGAGAGAGAGAGAGAGAGAGAGAGAGAGAGAGAGAGAGAGAAAGAAAGAAAGAGAGAGAGGAAGAGAGAAACATCAATGTGAGAGAGACACATGGATTGGTCGACTCCCTCACGTGCCCCAAACAGGGCCTGGGATTGAACCTGCAACCCAGGTACATAGGTGCCCTTGACCAGGAATCGAACCGAAGCCTCTTCCATGTGTGGGCCAGTGCTCTAACCACTGAGCAACCGACCAGGGCCCTAGGTACTTTCTTTTAGTGCACTATTATAAAAGTTATGGTTTCTCATTTTAAATTCCAATTGTTAATAGCAGACACATAAGAAAGTATCTTGCAATCTTGTTCTAATTGTTTAATGATTTAAGGGGTTTTGTCAATTCTTTGGGATTTTCTACATAGACTATCATGTCATCTGCAAACAATGAATTTTAATTATATCTTCATAATCCATATAAGTTTATTTTCTTTTAAAAAATCTTATTGTATTAACTAGGGTGACCAGTACAGTGTTAAACGGGAGTGATGAAAGGAGACATGCATGCCTTATTCTTTGAGCCAGTGTTCAGGTTCTTACCATCAACAATAATGTTAACTGTGGATTTTTGTAAACCTTCTCTATCAAGTTAAAAAAATTTTCCTCTATTCCTACTTTTATAAGTGTTTTTTTAAAAATCATGAATGGGTGTTGGCTTTGTCAAATGCTTTTTCTGCATCAGTTGATATGTTTTTTATTCTTTAGCCTGTTGATGTGGTGGATTACATTAATTGATTTTTAGATGTGAGACTAGCCTTGCAAATCTGGAATAAATTCTACTTGGTTGTGGTATATAATTATTTTTATACATTTATGATTTGACTTGTTAATATTTTAAGAATTTTCACATCTATGTTCATTAGAGGTATTGGCCTATAGTTTTCCTTTCTTATATCCTCTTTTTCTAATTTTGATATTAGAGTAAATAATGCTGGAATGAGTTAAGAAGTGTCCTTTCTGGTTTCTAAGAGAGATTATAGAAAATTAGTATAATTTCTTCCATGAATGTTTGAAAGAATTCACCAGAGAAACCATCTGAGCCTGATGCTTTCTTTTTTGGAAAGCTATTAACTACTTATTCCAATTCTTTAGTAGATATTGGCTTATATAGATTATTCCTTGTGTGAATTTTGGTAGTTTGCATCTTTCAAGGAATTTGTCCATTTCATGTAAGTTATCAAATTTGGGGTCATTGTTTTTCTTTTTATTTGTATCCCTTGGGGAGGAAATTAGTAAGGGTTTTTCATGATTTAAACCAGGTTCTATATTTCTATGAGGATGAGAAGAAATGATACCTGTAACACACTTAGCAACAGGACTAACAAATAGCAATGTTGGTTGCTGTTATCTATATTACCTTCAACCCTTACTAGACTCATGAATTCTATATGTATGTTTGAGCTTCTCATCTACCCTGATTCCTCAGAAGCAGGACTTCTGCAATGGTGGGGCAAGAAGCTTGGAAACTCTCTCCCTCCAAAATTATGATAAAACTAAACAAAATTGTTAAAAACAACTATTTTTGTTCTCTGGAAATTGGTCAAAGGCATGTAACAAATTAAGAACATTAATTGAAGAAAAAAAAATCACTGAACCTTAGCTATTAGCATTTTTGCCTGGAATTGCTCTCATTCCTCCCTACCCCTAACTCAGTTTGTGTGGTAATTATACCAGGGTGGGGCAAGTAGTGAAATCTTGTAGCTTCTCTGCCAGGGCTGCTGACTTGATTGGAACAAAGCATGGAAAAACCCATTGCCAGTGGGTGTTGCAATGAACAGTAGCAATCTCGGTGAGAAACAAACAGGAAAGGCCAGCATCACAGCCTGAAGCTGTGATTCTGCTTAAGGCAAGCAACAGAGAGACAGACTAGTTATAAATTTAACAGTATAATCCAGGGAATGAGGTAGAAGTAGTGAGTTCCACATATCCTGGTAGTCTGAAAAGCTACACACATGCCCATGGCCACATACCCACTTAGGAGAGACCAGAGAGGGCCCTCATTATTCACACATCCTTGGCTGAACATGAGTCCTTGCACATGTAAAACAAAGATGAGCTTGAAAAAAAGTAAGTCTGGGGTAGACTTGTAAACTGTCTGAATTTTGAGTGCATTTTTCAACCCATACAAAGATTCATTGACAAAGGATATAAGACCATCTGACTCAAAGTATTTGAGCACAACCTCTAACCTATCATTCATTGGCTGACCACTAACCTGTGCTGTCACAGGGAAAACCCTAAGGGAACCAGGCTTAAGAATAAGAATAACAATTTTTTTTAAAAAAAAACTAAGCAGAAATATGTGTAATAAAAAAAGGAAAAGAAAAAATATTTGAAGAAATAATGGGCAGAAACTTCCAAAATTTAATGAAAAACATCAATCTACACCTCTAAGAAGCTCAAGGTAAACTCAAAGAAATCCACACCTAAGAACATCATAGTCAAAGTGTTAAGAACCAAAACCAAAAAGAAAAATCTTGAAAGCAGCAAGAGAAAAAAGTCTCATTATATACAGAGCAACAATTAATACCTAAGTTTGCATATGAAAAAAATACAGGCTAGAAGGAAGTAGGATGACATAATCAAAGTCTTAGATGAAAAAATTGTCAATCAAGAAGTCTATATCCAGCAAAAGTCTATATCCTTCAACATGAAAATGAAATAAAGACATCCCCAGATAAACAATGACTGAAAGAATTCATTGCCAACTGAACTTTTTTGCAAGAAATACTAAAATAAATCTTCCTGACAGAAAGGAAATGACATCAGGTGGAAACTTAAATCCATATGAAGAAACAAAGTGCACTGGAAAAGGCAAATTCCTTAAGTAAAAATAGGTTTATACAAATATGTCCACATAAAAACTTATATATGAATGTTCACAGCAGTAATATCTATAATAGCCCAAGAGTGGAAACAATCCAGATGTCCATCAACTGGTGAAGGGATAAACAAAATTGGTATATTCATACAATGGAGTACTATTTAGCAATAAAAAGGAATGAACTACTGAGAAAACACAGAACTGATTTGTAAAAGCCTAGAACTGAGCTTACCCTGTTAAAAGAAAGCTGATGACTCAAAGTTTGGGTAAAGACATCTGGAAAAGAATCTCTCACAAATGACAGAACCACCAGATACCAGGTAGCTATAAGTCCTGAGTGAAAGGTACTTCTTCTGGGGCTAATCTGCAGAAGAAGCAAGTTGTAGACATGTTTAGACTATTCCCTGGCCAAGGCACATAAGTGATGAGAAAGGGAGTTTTTATGAGCACCAAACCCATTGCAACTTAAATTCAGAGAGAAGTACGAAGCTATGAGTTGGCAGGCCTGAGATTCATTTGAATCTCACCAATAATTTTATTTTATTTTTTATATATTAATTGAATTTGTTGTGGTCTTTTTATATTTTAATTGAATTTATTATGGTTAAAATTATATAGGTTTCAAGTGTACGCTTCTATTATACATCATCTGTATATTATATTGTGTGTTCACCACCCAAAGTCAAGTCTCCTTTCATCACCATTTACACCCTCTTTACCATCTTCTACTTGCCTTCATCCCCCTTTTCCTCTGGTAATCACCATACTATTGTCTGTGTCTATGAGTTGTTTTTTGTTTGTTATTTAATCCCTTACCTATTTCCCCTAGGCCCTCAAACCCTCTTCCCTCAGAAAGCTGTCAGTCTAGTCTCTGTATCTATGAGCCTGGTTCTGTTTTGTTTGTTTATTTTGTTCATTAGATTCCACATATAAGTGAAACCATATGGTATTTGTCTTTCTCTGGCTGGCTTATTTCACTTAGCATAATAATCTCCAGGTCTATCCATGGTGTTGCAAAAGGTAAAGTTTCCTTCTTTTTTATGGCAGAGTAATATTCCACTGTGTATAGGTACCACCACTTTTTTATTCACTCTTCTACTGATGGGCACTTGGGCTGCTTCCAAATCTTGGCTATTGTAATGAATAGCATTGCAATGAACATAAGTGTGCATATATTCTTTTGAATCAGTGTTTCAGGCTTCTTAGAATATATTCCCAGAAGTAGAATTATTGAGTCATAGGCTATCCCATTTTTTTTTTTGAGGAAATTCCATATTGCTTTCCACAGGGGCTGTACCAATCTGCATTCCCACCAACAGTGCACAAGGGTTCCCTCGGGCTTGGTGTTAGGTAATAGGGATATGAAATGAATAAAATTTAGCTAATGATCTTAAGTAACTTACTCACTGACATAAAATATCTTGTGGGTTTTCCCCCCCAGTCTGTAAATATAGAGAACATGGTCCCATCCTCTTTCTCAGAAAGTTGTTTATCAAATGAGGCTAGTTTCTTCAAAGTGTGAGAGATTGTTGCTTATTATTCTGTCCTCTAGAGCTCCAGCAAATCAGACCTGGAAAGTCTGCCTCTTTAGAAGCAGCTGTAGATAGAATAGGGGGGATGGAAGGGGAATGGGAGTGGAAATTGGGGCCATTAAAGCTATGCTGCAAGAGCTACAAAGTCCTTGCATTGTACTGGACCATCCTGAAGGGGTAAAGAAGATCAAGTAAACACCTAGGGGCCCAGTCCTATCTCCTCATGAATAGCACTCCAGTGTTCACATGATCCTCTAAATTCTTGAGGGAGGGGGATGTGAAGACTGTAGAAGCCATGACTCAATTCTTCTTTGAATTACCATTGTTTACACATTGCTCTCTCACACTGAATTTTCAACTCCTCATTGGCAGAGACCATGATTTATACATCTTGTTATCTTGCTTCCCCAGCCTCAGTGCCTAATGTGAACAATAATAATTATGATGATGATGATTGTAGCTAACATTCTGTAGCATGTTTACTTTATTCCAAGTACTGTGCTAGGTAGCAGGTATGATTCACTTAAATATTCACAACAATAGTTGAATTTGAGACCTTAATTTCTCCATTTTGCATATGAGGGGATGACCACTTTAAGAGGTTAATGTGCACCAATTCAAACATTTCTACAAACTGGCAGAGATAAGATTTGAACCCAAGACTTGAAGAAAGCTCTTAACCCCACATTATATGAACTCCGTGCACCTAGCCCCCTATCCCATGTGGCATGCATCCTATCCCCCAGTGCCTACTCAGGGACTTGACTCCTACAATGGGCTCCTCCCTGTCCTGCCTCTCCCGTTCCTCTCCCTGTTGGACCACTGTGGCCAGCATATGCACATGCCTAAGCATCACTTCCTTTGAAAAAATACCTTTCTTGACCATAGTATCTCCTTCTATATATCCCCACATACAGCACTAATTTCTCTGATTTCCCCCTCCTGTTGCTGAAAAAGCAAATCATGTGACCAGCCCATCACATTGTTTTCACAACTCAGATGTGTTTGTGGAGCCATAAGAAGTTCGTTGGGCCTGTGCCCTGTCTAACTGGAGGCCATCTAGTTTCCACTTGGGAACAAAAGCTGGCCTGGATATCCCACGATGCCTCAATTTCTAATAAAATCCCCGGTCACCTCATTAAGAACTTGGAATCGAAAGAAAACATGATTCTCTGTGAACTCTACATATATTTCTTAAAGTAAGAACAAAGGGCAATTTCACTATATGGCTCCAAGTGATTACTTTCATTCCTCATCTATTGAATTGGTGTAATAACATGTGTCATTCTATTAAATTATGATTGATGTTATTATCTATAGGATCTATGTAAACAGAAAATTAGGCAATAACTATAAAAAGATCTTAAAAAGGTAAGCACTCTGAAATACAAGACAGTACTTGAAAGACATGAGTTTAAGTAATTGGAATGGGCTCTTATTTAATTTGGGGTGATTATGCCTATGATTTGTATTTATGGTTCCCCCCTCCCTGACACACACACACACACACACACACACACACACACACACACACACAATGTGCTCTAACAGAAGCATCACGATTTGAAATTGAATAGTAATTCTTACTCTGAATCTAGCTTCCTGCCTATAAAAGCGACTCACTGACCTTTAGAACTCTCCTGAATGGTCTCAATGCCTAAGATTCAGAAGGAGATGAGACAGAAGAAGTAGCATACAGAGGACGCTCATGGGTAATCCTTTGCTTCTGTGAACCTTCCACCTGAAAAAATTACCTGAAAAGTATGACAAAGGGCACATTATTTATAACACCTGAATCAGAGTTGTGGTGAGGGTAGAACAAGCTGTAACGTGGCCTGGTGAGGCTGGCTGTGCCCGCGGGGGAGAGAGCATGTTCAGGAAATACATTACCAACTCCAGTAACAAGGATTAAGATTTACTCTAGGGCATGACACCTCATTAGCTCAGGCTTCATTAATCTGGAATTTATGCAATTAGACCAAGTGTGGTTTGGTGTTTATCTTTGATTTGCCAATCCTTTCTTCAGGGCCATGCAAATTCACAGTAAAAACAAAATTTGGGGGGAAAGTGTTGAAGATACAGTCAACCCTTCACATTCAATCAGAATAGTATGTCTGGAGGCATTTGTGAGTGGTGATGAGACTTTAAATTCCTTCTGTACAGTGCAGTGGAGTGGAAATGAGAATGCTGAGTGACCTTCATACTCTTGATGATTCTTCATAGACGTTTATGAACCTGCCTAAGGAGCCTTCTTCCTAAGGACTATTTCTCTTTCTTTTAACTGCCATTATCAGCAGTTGCTGTTTTTTTCCTGGGGCTGTTTTCTACAAACTCAAAAAAAAAAAATCAGTTCCCAAGAATTAGAGGGACTCTGAAGTCAAATAGAAAACATTCATGCTACTTTGACATGAGAAGGTAGGCAGTTTACTCCCATACTCTGGCCTTACTTTTTGTGGGATTCAAATCTCAGCAAAATCACCATGCAGGATAGATCTTCAGCCACTCACTCCATGGCTTCCCAATCTACAAATTTCAAGGCTCAGTTGTCATTCAAAGTAGTGGTTCTGAATCTCAGTTATTATATCATAATTCATTGTGAGATTGACAGTATTGTGTTACTAAAAGTAAAGTACAGCTAGTGCAAATAATGTCCTTTGAAAACAAATGAGTGACTGGTTGAATTAAGATTACTCCCTATAATAACGTTTTTCACTTGAATCGTGATAAGCTTTTCTGAGTGAGAAAAAAAATAGTGCCTCCCAAATGTAGTTGCCAAAGACCCACAGCCCGTCTTACCTAAGACCGAATATTTGATGCCAAGTGGCCATTCAGTAATCAAAAGCTGAGTATCTCAGTGCTATTACCTTAAATGTCCTGGGAAGTTTTGGGAGTTTCATGGGCATGTCAAACATACATATGCTGTTGACCATATGTGCCAGAGCAGGAGAGAGCTTCAGAAATGCTGCTGAAGAAAGAGTTCAAGCTCTATCCAAGGGCTCCAAGAAGTACCATTTATTGGTCCACAAATACTTGAAATAGTAAATTAAAAGTCAGTCTCATCTAGTCCCTAAAATGGTCCCCAAATAGTGTATTAAGCATATATAACACACTCCCCTACTCCATCTGGGTTATCGACACCCCACAAGCACATCCTATCCATTCATTCAACAGGTGTTTATTGAGCACATCTGAGATGCCAGCACTGTGCCATGCCCTGGGGACTCAGCAGGAGCACGACACATGACCAGGCCCTTCCATGCCTCAGGGACTTGTCCAGGATCTTTTCATCCACCTTCCTCAGTATTGCATCTCTCTGGTCAACTCCTAAGCATCTTTCATGGCCTCGCTCACATAGCACCTCCTTTCTAACCCGATCTCCCCACATTCCCTAGGACAGGGGTGGGCAACCTTTTTGTGAGTGTGTGCCAAAACCAGCAAAATCTCTGACTCAAAATTCTTCTGCGTGAAAACCCTGATTTTTTGAGAACATGTTACGCCTACTTGATATCTCTTAAGGTGTACGTATGTGAAGAACCTTGAAGAAATAATAAAATTCATTCGAGTGACAAAAACACAGTATATGATGATGAAAAATACATTTATTTTTTAATGTATACATGTACACTGATAGTCCGACAGAAAACTTTATGACTCCGTTTGATATTATCAGTGGAACTTTTGCTGCTGCATCACTGATGACAGAGATTTTACATCAGGCTTATATTTCGTGACCTTCAGAGATATGCACGAGCTACTACTTTCATCCGTCAGGCTACTCCTATTATGAGACTTAACAAAATTCATCACCTGTTGCAAAGTTTTTTAAACAGAAAAAATTTTCTGGAATGGCATTCCAAGTCCTCAATAGTTCGTTTTCAACACTATTGAAATTGCTCTTCCCCTCTCTCGTCAATCCATGTCTATGGTCTTTAAGATAACTTGTTATGTAAAATTATTTATTTATCTAAGATGCACCTACGCTGAATTTATCTGAAAAATAAAAAAGTCGATATTAAGAAAAAAATTGTAAATGGAAGATTATAAGGGAGGGTTTTGCGTGCCAGCAAAAGTTACTGGTGTGCCATGTTTGGCACGCGTGCCAGGGGTTGCCCACCCCTGCTCTAGGAGAAGGAGGTATTTCCTAAACTTTATTCCCATAGCACTTTGTATGCATCTCTGTTACACCATCCATCACACTGTGTGAGGTGTGTTCGTTGAGTGTGTCTCCTGGAATAGACAATGAACACCTCTGAATCAGGAAATGTCTTTATTTTACAACAAGATCTAATAGTATTTAATGTTTAGAAATCTAAAGTATATGCTGAATAAATTCTGGCTCAACTGATCTGAATGTATGTGAAATTACACTTGATTTTACTGTGCTCTGCATGTAAGAATATATGAGAATTCTTCAAAAATACCTGTCAGAGTGTCTCCTGTGATAATAATGAGGAAGAACTTAGTTTATTTGATTGCCACATTATCTTAGATTATGTGTACTAATTGTGAAACTGTGGCACACTCTCAAATGATATAAATTACAGAGACCAAATAGTTCAGGAAGAAGAAGATAATTAAACAAGGACTTCACGTCCTGAAGCCACAATCTGATTTTAGATTTTAGATTTTAGATTTCATTTTAGTTATGTTATTACACTGCATGGGTCTGAATTTTGCAGGAATTTAACTGCTGTGTTCTCGAGTCTATAGTAAAACGCCTACATTTTCAAACCATCTGGAATATTTCCTTCATGAAAAATGCCTTTGACCTCCTTCTAGATTCCTAGTTACCTCAATTGGGGTATTGGCTTTGGGGGTTCCTGTCTCTCTGAGAAGCAGCAGCAGCTGCCAGGGCTCTGGCGCAGTCCCGAACGATTCAAGGCAGAGGCAGAAATGATGCGTGGGGAAGTGCTTTTGTTAACCACAAAGTGCTTGAGATGCATGAGGAGGCTATCACCATTATTAGTTGGTGCCTTGAGAAGTTGATGGTATAGGCCCGGTTGGTAAACTTATTCTATAAAGGACCGTTTAGTAAATATTCCAGGCTTTGCAGGCTGTGTGATCTCGGTCACAATTACTCAACTCTGCCACTGTAGCAGGAAAGCCGTCATGGACAATAAGTGAGTATGGTTGTGTTCCCACATAACTTTACTTAAAGATACTGAAATTTGGCCTGGCTGGTGTGGCTCCGTGGTTGAGTATTGACCTAAGAACCAGTAGGTCATGGTTCAATTCCCGGTCAGGGCACATGCCCAGGTTGCAGGTTCATCCCCAGTGTGGGGGTGTGCAGGAGGCAGCCAATCAATGATTCTCTCTCATCACTGATGTTTCTATCTCTCTCTCCCTCTCCCTTCCTCTCTGAAACCAATAAAAATGTATATTTGGCCCATAGCCCATGGACCTCTGGTGTAAACCATAGAAGATTCACCAACCGAGATGGTTGGTAGCATTGGAGCTCATTGAGTCCATTTGAACAGTATCAGAATAAATACTCAGGAAATAGTCAACTTGTATTAGTGGTATTAGAAAGCCACACTAGCTCTTGGATATTTAATTTTTTTCTTTGAAAATAATTGTTCTCCTCACATGCCTTGTTTCTTCAACTTGAGTTTATTTTCCACTGGGAACACTGGATTCTTCAACTCTGGGTGAAGGCCAGGTCAATGAGGTCAGCCCCTATGGGCTCAGGGCAAGGAGTGAATGAGCCCAAGGCAGAGAGGTTAAAATCAGAGCTCCAACTGAGCCCTGGGAACCACAACTTTGAGTCTCCTTGTTTGGAGTTAACCTTCCCACCAGATTATTACTTTATACAGTTTCTCTCCTTCAGTTATCAGGTGTTGAGTGTTCTCTGCTTCAGAACTGTGATAATGGGCAGTTTTGTTTCAGACCCACCTCCTCCAAGAAGCCTGCTTTAATTGCCTATCTTGAACTGGAAAACACATGTCTCTCCTTCCTTTGAACTTCTCCAGCACTTTATCTGTATTTACCTCAAGGTTCCTGGTTCATATCTTCATGTTATCTGTATCTACAGACCCACTTGCTGAAAGAAGCAAAGTCTCTGAGTCCTCCCTGCACAGCTCACATTTCTAATTAAGTAGATGCTAAATACATAGTTTCCAGTCAAATAAAAAAATTCAATAAATTGACCAAAAAATCCAGTAAGCTGACAGACTGATTCGCCTATAGCAGACTGTCCAGTCCAGCAGAATTTTCTGCTATGATGGAAGTGGGTTAGATCTGTGCTGCCCACAACAGTAGCCACTGGAATATGGCTAGTGTGACTAAGGAACTGCACTTTTAATTTTATTTAATCTTAATTACTTTACATTTCAATAGCCATGTGTGACTAATGACTACCTTGTCGGATAGCACATGGCTCTAGGGCAAATAATTAATTTCTTTTGTGAGTGGATTGTTTATTTGGGCAGTGAATTCAAACCATGTGAATTGAAAATATAATGCAAACCAGTTGTTGGATATTGTGTAGAAAATCCAGCAGGATCATTGGATATTCCAGTTATCAAGCATCAGAAAGATACTCACCCCTGTGGTGTTTATATTCTGGGAGCTAAGTCTGGTAGGGACAGACAAGAAGCCATACACAAGATTAAAAGTTTAAATTTATGTGAGATTAAAAGGAGGTACTGCTATGGGAAGGGGGGCAGACAGGAAGAAAAACAGAAAAAGTAGAGCAAGGCAAAGCAAGTTGAGAGTGCTGGGGTGGGACAGACGTGAGGAGGGGGTGCTGGCCAGACTGGATGTTA
Organism: Myotis lucifugus; assembly: GCF_000147115.1. Classification (NCBI taxonomy): domain Eukaryota; kingdom Metazoa; phylum Chordata; class Mammalia; order Chiroptera; family Vespertilionidae; genus Myotis; species Myotis lucifugus. Next base: position 18,616,336 of record NW_005871054.1, on the reverse strand, counting down.
AACAGTGTGGTCAAGAGAGGCTTCATTAATAAGTTGGGATCTGAGCTCAGACTAGAGGGAGGTGGGGCGAGGGGCAAAGACAATGAGAAAGATGCTGGGCTCCGCAGACCCGGTGGCAGGTCTATATCATGAACTGAACTCACTGACACGTTGTCACAAAGAAAATGAACCTGTGGGGCACTGAGGAAGGAGGACAGTTTTGTTGATTTTGTTAACAAAGCCACGGTAGATGTTTCCAGAACCAGCTCTTGAAATTGGAAATTAAAACTAAGTGGCAGGCAGGCTCATTCTCCTTTTTTATTGCAGTACGTTTCTGGAAACCACGTTGGAAAACACAACAGTAAAAAATCAACTTTATTCTTCCACCTCTTTGTCCAGCCTGTATTTCCCCACTTCTTTCTTCAAGGTCATGCCAAACGTAGGCAAGCAAGTGCCAACTGGATTTGCTTGGGGGCTGTGGAAATTGCAGAAGCAGAGTCTTAGATTAAAATGGTGACTGCTGGGAAGGGCAGTGAGAGGACCGAAGTGCCCTCTGGCCTGAAGTTGAGCAGCAGTGAAATGTGAGCAGGGGGAGTAAACACCAGAGGAAGCGTCAGGAGGGCGGGTACCAAACCTGGCAGACACAGGGCAGCACTAGCAGCTTCCTCTACGTGAGGGGATGGAACTGTGTGGCTCTCTCAAAGCCGGGGGTGACTCCAGCCCTGGTGTCCCAAGGCCTACATGACAGCAAGAGCTGTCATAAATGTGGTAAAAGAGTAAACCAAGGCACAGCAAGGCAAGCATTTCTGGGATGTGGGAGCCCAGAAACAGTAACCCAAGGCTGCTCAGCAACCCCACTGAGACTAGGGCGGAAATCCTTTTAATCAGACATAATAAACGTTCCGTTCAAGGGCCAGAGGCAGACCGATAAAGTATTCCAGAAGAAGATCTGTTGTGAGTTTCAAAGAATCAATTTGAAGTCCTTTGGTGCACGTAAAATTAAGGACTCAGCAGGCCATTTTAACTTGTATCCAACATACTTTGGGACATAGAGAGCCTGCCTTCTCATAATTCTTCAGGAATGGTTTCAGCGCTCCCAGGGGAACATGATCCGGAATGAACTTGGGAGTCTCAGGCAGGAAATAGTCTGGACCATACTGATGCCATTTGGCAAAACCAAAAGCCAGGGTGGATTAAGGGCCTGCCTAGAACATCTGTCATTGGGTGTGCTGAGATTATTTTACTTTAGACTGTGGTCTGTGACTCATTAGTGACCATAAATTAAATGTAATGACTTACAACCAGCTTTGTTTTTCTTCAGGTAATTAATTTATTGTCTGATAACTCAGTGCTCCTATTTATTTCACATAGGGAAGGAGAAAGAGGATGCTTGTCCCTAATCCTGCCCCTTCATGTCACCTCCTTCAGAAAGTATTCCCTGACTACTCATTCTAGAGTCCCCCCACAACACACACACACACCTCACTCTGTTTTATTGTCTTTACAGATAGCACACTTAGAATGAACTAAAATCTTATTTCTTAATTTTCTCTCTCTCCACCCACCCCACTAGGATATCAGCTCTAAAAGCTGGTTGCCTTGTTTATTGTTATACTAGAGGCTTGGTGCACAAAATTCATGCACTGGGGATGGGGGTGTCCCTTAGCCCAGCCTGCACCCTCTTCAATCTGGCCATAGGGTGTAACCTGCTGCTCAGGACAATTATAATTCAATGCTCTAAGTGTTCATTGAGCGCCTACTAGGTGACAGGCACTGTTCTGGACATTGGGCATCTATACTAATAAAAGGGTAATATGCAAATTGGTCACAACGCCCTCACAGTCACGACTGGATATGCTAATTAGTCACAACTAGTATGCAAATTGACCATCACTCCAACACAATAATAAGAGAGGGATATGTTAATTAGTCCTGATACGCTAATTAGTCATGACCAGTATGCAAATTGGCCATCACTCCAACACACAAGATGGCCGCCCCATGTGGTCAAAGATGGCCACCACAAGATCCCTGAAATGGGGCCTAAACTGGCAGTTGGACATCCCTCTCACAATCCAGGACTGCTGGCTCCCAACTGCTTGCCTGCCTGCCTGCCTGATTGCCCCTAATCACTTCTGCCTGCCAGCCTGATCATCCCCTAACCACTCCCCTGCCAGCCTGATCAACACCTAACTGCTCCCCTGCTGGCCCGATTGCCCCCAACTGCCCTCCCCTGTCGGCCCAGTCACCCCCAACTGCCCTCCCCTTCAGGCCTAGTCACCCCCAACTGCCCTCCCCTGCTGGCCTGGTTGCCCCCAACTGCCCTCCCCTGCTGGCCTGATTGCCCACAACTGCCCTCCCCTGTAGGCCATCTTGTGGTGGCCATCTTTGACCACATGGGGCGGCCATCTTGTGTGTTAGAGTGATGGTCAATTTGCATACTGGTTGTGACTAATTAGCATATCCCGTCGTGACTGTGAGGGCATTGTGACCAATTTGCATATTACCCTTTTATTAGTATAGATGCCCAATGTCCAGAACAGTGCCTGTCACCTAGTAGGCGCTCAATGAACACTTAGAGCATTGAATTATAATTGTCCTGAGCAGCAGGTTCCACACTATGGCCATAGCTGCTGTTGTTCATTTCAAAAGCTGGTGTTCTACCTTCCTGTTCTGCCCTGAGGACCTGGTACCACCTTTTCCCTCAGTCTGCAAGGACTGAACACAGGCCATGACCTTGGTTCACACATCTGGGCTTGACCTTCTTTGTTCAGTTTTTCTCTGTCTGCCAGCAGCTTCTGTATTATCTGCCAACCTTAATTCAGCTTTAGTTAAGCTCATTTGTATCAACTCTCCTTGAAAAAGTATTTTTCAGTGTCTACTTTAATATACAGTTATATGAATTTTAACACACATCTTGATCCATGTAACTGTTTATGGACAGGAGACAGCCTTGTCTCCCCTGGTTGCTAGTGGGAGTGGAATTCTTGCCATATCCTAAGAAAAGGAATTTTCTGAGACTTGTACAGGAGAATGAATGATTTTTATTTGCATGGAATTAAATTTCTGAGTTTCCATTTCCCTTAGTCCAGTCATAGAAGAAGTGTAGCTGGGGATTCAGTAGAACTAAAATCAGAGACAGTGTCCAAAGTTTCTTTTTCATGTCCTAGTCAGCATCTGGCTAGCTTAGCTTATGTTTCCCACTGCTATCCATTATTCCATTGTTTGTGGGGTCCACAGGGCCACGTGGCTATGAAGGAAACACGGGAAAATGTAAGGAAGCTAAGCGTGAGCCACGAGCTAAGAGAACGAACTCCTTTTTATATGGAAGATTATGTATTCCCAAATTTTCACACTTGCAATGGCCAATGATCTCTGTTCCCAGGTATGCTTGACAGGCAAGTACCTTCCCTATATCACTCTAACTTTACTAGACATGCATCTATCTTCCCTTTTGTGATTCCCTGGGGAGTGCAAATTGCAGCTCTGGTGAGCTGCCAAGTGACATGCCTA
>NW_005871054.1:18600939-18612744 GCF_000147115.1 Myotis lucifugus | reverse complement strand
CATAGGCTCCAAGCGATGAAGCGAAGCCAACGTACCCAAAGCTGGCCGAGCAGTTAGGCCTCACGCCTCAGGATCAGCAGAGCCGCGAGGCCTCACGGCCCCGGGATCAGTGGAGCCATGAGGCCTCATGGCCCCGGGATCAGTGGAGCCGCGAGGCCTCATGGCCCCGGCGCCAAGCGGAGCCACAAGGCCTCATGGCCCCGGGATCAGTGGAGCCGCGAGGCCTCACGGCCCCGGCGCCAAACAGAGCCGCGAGGCCTCACACCCCCAGGATCAGGGGAGCTGCGAGGCCTCACGCCCTGGGATCAGCGGAGCTGCGAAGCCTGACGGCTGGCGGGGCGGGCTCTGGCCAGAGCCCAGCCAGAGCAAAGGCCTGGGTCCCGGGTGCCAGAGGAAAACTGGTGCCAGCAGGCAAGGGAAGGGAAGGCCTATTGCACGAATCTATTCGTGCAACAGGCATCTAGTCTATATATATATAAAAGCCTAAACAACCAGCTGATTGGCTGGTAGCTATGATGTGCACTGACCACGAGGGGGCAGACACTCAATGCAGGAGCAGAAACCACAGGCATGGAAACATGGAATAGACTGATGAATCTTAGAGGGAAGGGAGGAGGGTGGAGGGTGGAAAGAGATTAACCAAAGATCTTATATGCATACTAGAGGTCCCCATGCACTGGTGGGGTCCCTCGGCTTGGCTTGCAGGGATTGGGCTGAAACTGGCTTTCCGACATCCCCCAAGGGTTCCCGGATTGTGAGAGGGTGCAGGCCAGACCGAGGGAACCCCACCAGTGCACGAATCTGTGCACCAGGCCTCTAGTTATTAATAACTAGCTAATTATAACCAGAAAACCCCCAAAACTTCATCATACTCTCCCTCCACCCCTAACCCTTGGCAACCAGCAATCTGCTCTCTATCACTTTAGTTTTATTTTTTAGAGACTTCCATATCACTGGATTCATGTAGCATATAACTGATTGAGGCTGGCTTCTTTTACTCAACCTTATTCCCATGAGACTCATCCAAGTTGTTGCATGGATCAATAGTTTACTTTTTTATTGCTGAGTGTCATTTCTTTGTACGGATGTATCACGGTTGTTTAGACAACCTCTTGTTGAAGGACACTTAGGTTGTTTCCAGTTTTGGGTGATTAAAAACAACACGTACAAGAATGCTCCTGGCAGCATTATTTGGGGATGCATAAAATTGGAGGTCATCTGGGTGCCCATTCCCAACAGAGTGGATGGAGGAAAAGTGATAGATGAATACCATGGGGCAGGGGGCAGCAATTAGAAGCCAAGAGATTTAAAGCAATGGGACTTCCAAATATTGTGTGAAGAGAAGATGAAACGTCAGGATGAGCTATGTACAGCATTTGTACAAATTAAAAACACATGTATACAAAACAATAATACAAATTTTGCTGGAACACATACAAATAATAAGTGCACATTGAGCACTTATTGGGAGGAACAGAAACTATTGGGAGGGAGAAGGAGTGAAACAAAATAGAATTTGTTTTAATTTTTAGAAATAACTAAAAAAAACAGAATTAAAAATTGTAAAAAGAGGCTGAAAGGTTTTTCTGGGTTGTGGAGAGAATCTTAGCCCTGACCTGCAGGGATCTCAGTGGCTGTTGGGTTTGTGCTGTGATACTGTGTCATTTGTAACACTGTGTGTGTATTTAGTATAATATTTAGTTTATTTGGCCAGTCGATCACGGATCGCAACTGGTCCAACATCAGTTCCAGGGCCTCCAGTTATGCTTTTTCAGAGGCAGACTTCCCGTCAACACGCTTCTTTCATTCATGCCTTGGTCCTGTCTCTTTCTCTCTGGCCAGAGCTCTCAGCCTTTACCCTACTCAAGGTCTCTGCGAGCACGAGGCTCTGATTGGTCACATGAGACAGTACCCAGCGTGGTGCAGTCCTATCAGAGAGGGTTCTCGGATCAGGCCACTTCACAGGCAACTGATCCAACCTATGGAAGGTCTTTGGCTTGGGCAAGGATCCCTGGCCCAGATGAATTATAGGACAGAGGTTTGGGGATTCTAAGATAAAAAATGACCCTTTTTTTTTCTTTTCTTTTTGCATAAGGAACAACTTGATGATGCTTTTCTCAGAAGAGATGAGTGTTGTGAATCTTTCTGGCACTTCACAATGTCACTTACTCCCTGACTGTGGTGTGGAATGCGCCCCAGACCAAGGAGGCACATCGCTTGTGAAACTCTAAAGATCATAGGGATTAAAATAGAGACCAACAAGACCAGTGATGGCGAACCTATGACACGCGTGTCAGAGGTGACACGCAAACTCATTTTTTTGGTTGATTTTTCTTTGTTAAATGGAATTTAAATATATAAAATAAATGTCAAAAATATAAATCTTTGTTTTACTATGGTTGCAAATATAAAAAAATTTCTATATGTGAGACAGCACCAGAGTTAAGTTAGGGTTTTTCAAAATGCTGACACTCCGAGCTCAAAAGGTTTGCCATCACTGAACTAGACTATGTACTCAACATGGGCAGACTGGGGAGTGAGCAGCTATATAGCAGGAAGACAGCAGCGTTGGAGTCAGTTCATCTCTAGGGAAAATCCCAACATTGCCACTTCTAAATGTATGCTTTTGGCATGATCCATTCCTGCCTCCTCACAGGATTGTGTGGTATGCATTCCAGTGATCAGCATGGTGATTCATACATAGTAAGTGCTCAATACACTTTAGTTCCATTTCTTCCCCTCATACCTGACACATACTGAAGAGTGTTCATGAAGCCTACACGTGTGAGTGAATAAAGGAGCCACACACATCGGCTGTTGTTTGCCTATAGCTTGCCCATACCTATTTAAACTAGATTATTTTTCTCCAGTCTTCTGCATTCAAAATAATTGCTTCCGAATGTATTTGAATGTATCAATTTCCTTTTTTCCCCTCTAAGAATTATAACTCATAGGTCAGAACTGGAGAGCAGAGAGTATGTGAGTCATTCAACCAAAGTAAGTGAGAGTTAGCAGCCAAAACTTCTGTAGCCCTTGTGCAGACCGATTGACGGGCTTCGAGGTTATAGAAATGACCTTGATGAGTTTGCGACAACCACGCCTGTCTTGTGTCCCAAGCTGCATTCATTCCCTACCCTGAGCTCCAGTCTGCTATTCTAGCGCATTGATTGGGTAGAACCCAACTCTGCTTGACATTTTTGTCAACACCTGACCCCAATTATGATTTTGTTAAAGAAATGTTTTCCTTTGAAAATATTTACTTCAATTGTCCTGAAACTTTATGACCATTTCCAAGATCCTATGTTAGTACATCTGGAAAATAAGTGAATATTCTGTTAAACCAATTCATAGCCATACCCTTGGCTGCTAAAGTCATGTGCTCAAGCCAGTGTATCAATAACATGGTGTGCAATTTTACTTCACAATTTCTCTTCCTATTTTCATTGTAATGGGAGCTAAAGTCTGTAAGAAATCAGAGCCCTTGGCACTTGCGAACAGTACCGCCATCAGGGAGGGTGGGGCAGTGAAGGCCTGGAGACCACAGAGGGGCCCTGTGAAGCCAAGTCTTTCCCCAGGTAAATAAGGCATCAGAAAAATATTCCCATATAGTGTATTACAGAATACGTTCATCCATTCTATTTTATTGGACATTAATCGCACTTATTAATATATATGTATTTTAAAAATGAATGAATGAATGTGTATCAACCAAATAAAACATGTTAAAGAAAAACAAGAAATGAATGAAATACTCAAGGAAAAGATTGATGTGCTGTTGCAAAGAAAAAATGTGCCCTGCATTTTTTAGATGAAGCAGAAATATAAGGCCAGAGTCTTACAGTCCCACTCTATTCAATCTTTCAAAATTAAAATGAATTCCCATTAATTTTGACTTTGGTATTGTTGTTTGCCATTCAAATTGAACGTCTGTGTTGGTTCTTACAAATTCAAAAATATGGAAGTCAGGAATTTTGTAGGAAACTGAATACTGCAAGCCTATTTTAAAAAGAAAAAAAAAAGGGAAAGGAAGGAAGCAACCTAAAATGTAGAATGACCAAATAAAATGCTTACAATGCAATATTTTAAGTCAAGCACTTAAAAATAGTAGTTGATAGGAAGGCCTGACCAGCATGGCTCAGTGGTTGAGCATCGACCTATGAACCTGGAGGTCACGGTTCGATTCTGGATCCCCAATGTGGGCCATGCAGGAAGCAGCCAATTGATGATTCTCTCTCATTATTGATGTTTCTATCTCCCTCTCCCTTTCTCTCAGAAATTAATAAAAACATATTTTAAAAAATAGTAGTTGAAATGAATAGATGCATTAGGCTATATGTGCTACAACATAAAATAAAACTTCATAACAAGATTATGAAAGTGCTTTTTATTATTTCTGTAATGTTGTCCTATTATTGGTAATTACAGATACAGAATTTTTAACTTGGTATATCGAACAGTAAAAGCTACAGATTGATGCTGTGTCCCCAAAACCTATTTTAGGTACAACGATGCATTATAGTCACTATGTACAGATAAAAAGCATACATGATAAAATACAAAAATAATAAAAGGTTAAATAAGAAGTTATCCTTGAGTTATAAACATCTAATGAAGTATAGCTTTTTATTACACATTTGTTTCATACCTAAAAACACACAAATGAATATATAATGCTATGCAACTATCTGATTTAATATAGATGTAATATGAAAATATTAAGGCTATAATAGTATTTCACAGGTAAAGGCTAAGTTCTGAGACATGAAGGCTTTTAGATAACCCACAAAACAAACCTGAGACACCTTCTTTTTGTTTTGGAAAACAAGCAATTTTCTTACAAAGTCAAAGCTTTAATATATAAATGCAGCATTTATATATTAACTATACTTCACTGCAATTACCTGGAGTAGACGTTCTGACTATAATGGTGACCAGCAAGTGCCTTTTTTCCTCTGGCAGAAATAAAATGAGGTTTTCTGATTAGCCAGTAACATGATTACTACAGCCCCCAAATTTGATTATTTTTATTTGGTTTGGGGTTTGCTTTCCTTCCTTTAACTAGGTTAGAAACATATTAAATAAACCAGCTAACCGCTAAGCATCCACCTTACTTTCTTCTATATAAGCACAGCTTTCCCACTGCTGAAAGCACCACATTAACTGAGCCCACGTACATAAAAACTGCATAAAAACAGATTATAGCACATCTGGATCTGGTTTACTTAACGAGGCATCCAGATTAGTACGTGATTACTGTGCTGCCACACACCTCCCAGCATAAGTAAGATAAGGCACCCAAAGTCGATTTCTCAGCCCTGCTGGAGGGAGGGGGGAGGAAGGAGGGGGGAAGGCAGAAGGTAATCATATTTTGGAATTGCCAGTACCAAAAAATTTTAAATGTATTGGTAAGCCTCATTTCTATAGTTGACTTTAGAGCCTTTAAAAATACTGGCACAAACAGTTTTTCATATTCAAGATGAACGGCTATGAGATTTTATAATTAAAATTATGTGACATTTTGACTAATAAAAAATTTCAAATTACAGCTCTGGCCGGGTGGCTCAGTTGGTTGGAGCATCGTCCTGTACACCAAAAGGTTGTGAGTTTGATTCCCGGTCAGGACACGTAACTAGGTTGTGGGTTCAGTCTGGTCAGGGTGCATATGGGAGGCAACCGATCGATGTTTCTCTCTCATATTGATGTTTCTTTCTTTCTTTCTCTCTCTCTCTCTCTCCCTTCCCCTCTCACTAAAGAAAAATCAATAAAAACATATTCTCAGGTGAGGATTAAAAAGAATTTTGAGTTACAAAATAGATCTATTATGTTGTGGATTTTTAAAGTCTACTTGAGATTTAATATAGGTACCTGAAAAACATCCTTTTTCTAAATATTCATATTTCAAATTAATTAATTTGGAATGAGTGGTTTAACCATCTTTCTTCCTTTTCAGTTTTTCACTCTTTTCTCTTTCCACCCCTACACACACAACCATAATACACTCCTTCCTTTATAATTTTGATGAAAGTTAAATCTTCAAACTTCATTTTGTACTCTTACAATCTTCCATCACTTTTTTTAAAGGTTTTTAGATTATTTGTATAAACTAAATGTATGCATTTTGTTCAAGCTTTATGTTCTCACAGTTACCAAAGGGACAGCTAACCGGGTTGCCCATCTTAGACAACACCATTTATCTGATCAGCTTCAGTGATAGACAATGCAGTCCTCAAAACAGCCCCCCAAGACTACCTTCTGACTCTGACTTTCCAAAACACTGATAGTAATGTTATTTTTTTAAATAATTTAAAAGGAAAACTAGGTCTGTTATAATGGAAATTTTCCCTCTTCTTTCTTAATAAAGATAACATTCAGGTAATTTGTTGCATTGTTCGCTGTTCATCAGGAAACACAGGTGAAATTTCTCTACGTTCCAATGTCTAATGGTGAGATTTCCAGTAACTTCAACTGGTTCTCAATAATTAGAATCTCTTTAAAATTAAATTAAAATTTAAGCATGCCAAGAGTTTGGGCATTATAACATATTAACTTGATCAATTTTAAAAAGAGATTCTGTATTATGAATAGAATTTTAATAAATATATTGTAAAGTAATAAGGAAGACATCTTGCAGACCCAATTTTTAGATTTCTGAGTTTTGGATGAAAGACAAGACTGCTTTAACTTGGTTTCCATGTCAAAAATAGGTAGTTGACTTAATCTAACTCATTTCATGTATTTGAGCCAGAATTAGTTGAATTGGTTATACTTTTCAATTTTCTATGACAATATAAAAGATATATGTTATACAACCTTTTCTTGACCAAAATAATATAATACTAAGAATTTAATAATAAAATAACTAATACATATTGCCTATGAATAATTATAAATGTATACATATTGAGTACTATTGGGTGATTTTTTTAAAGCTATGCTAATTATTGAACTCAGTGCATTGCAATTACATAATTTAAAGCTTAGCTGGGCTGGTAAATCTTGCTTTTTTTCGGGGGGGGCGGATGTTGCTTATAATTGAAATTCTGTACTTTGGCAATCAACACAGCTTGGAATGTTTTACAATTTAACAATTTACATTTTATAATTAATGATAAATCACTGAAACCCATTATAATCATTAAACCAACTACTATTAATTTCCTTTTCAGCAAATGACTTTACGAATCATCCAAAAAAATATGAGAAAGCACATCAGTAGGCCAAAAGATAAATCCATCCACAGATACCAGAGCCTAACTAAGCTATTGTATTGACAAGGTGAGAAGGCACTTTCCGGTCTGAATCTTTTCCCTCTCACCCTCAATCACGTCTTTCACTGAAATTATGTGCTTTTGCATATTCAACAATATATTCTAAAACTTTGCTCAATACGGTTTTCTACTGCTGTTCAGCACACAGAACATCCACCTGCGATCCCACCCACGAAAGCATGGCATTGGAAGTACCTCTTCATCAGGTAGTTCTGCATGTGTGCCCACATGTGTTTTATCTCCAAAGAATGCTCTCTGGAGAAGTTATTACCAGCATTCGATGTACGTATAAAACTTCTTTGGGCCTCTTCACTGTTGGACTGAAAAGAAATCTTCCCAGAGCTCCTGCACAGCCCAGTGCGGATCTGGGCTCACTTTAGAGGCGAACTGAGAAAGTGGCACAGAGGAGCTGGAAAATTTTACTCCCCATCCCCCAAACCTTGAGTCCTTCTAAAATTCCAGCTTGCTTCTGGCTTCTCACTGGCAGTCTTCCTCGGCTTGCAACGTTTGGACAGCCCTGTCGAGGAGCTCCATGGACTCTCTGAGAGTGACGTTGATTTTAAATGACTTGGGTTTAATGGTCAGGCCGTAATTAAAATCCATTTTTGCGGGCTCGTCGGGATTGGCCTTGAAATTGCACTGGTGAGCCAGGATGGAAATGAAGAGAAACAGCTGTGTCTTGGAAATCTCTTCCCCGATGCAGCGCCGTTTGCCCACTGAAAAAATCATCACGCTGCTGGCCAGGTCCTTGTTGATGAAGCCGTCCTGGTCCAAGAACCGGGTGGGATCGAAGTCCTCCGGGTTAGGCCACTTCACGGGGTCATGATTCACGGACCACTGGTTAACAAACACCACCGTGTCCTTGGGAATGTGGTAGCCCAAGACAGAGGCGTTGGCAGTGGTGGCGTGAGGAATGGTGATGGGCACAAAGCTGGAGAAGCGCATGGCTTCATAAAGAAAGGCCATGATGTAGGGCAGTTTGGGCTGGTCATCCAGGCAGGGCAGACGGTCTCGACCCACGACTTGATCCAGTTCTGCCTGCACCCGAGCCTGCACGTCAGGGTACCTGTTTGGTTTTTAAGGCAGAGGGAGAAAAACGAGTGAGGAAAACTCATTCTTCTTTCACGTAGAAAGCACATTACAATTTGTTTTAATCCCACTTTCATTATCTGAATCAGGGACTGACTTAACTTTTCCGTGCCTCCCCCCAAAATAATCTAAAACAATTTCTTCATTTCTCACTAAATTGCAAGATGGATAAGTTGGTAGTTACATTTCCTGTAATGGGCCTCACATGGCTAATGCTCTCTTTCCTGTCATAAGTCAAAATATGTCTAAGTTTTCTCAGCCTGAGAAAGGAGGATAACGGAGAAGGCCAACTTCTCCAATAGAGGAAGCAGGCACAATGCTTAGGACTCACAATACTTTTCAGAGGCCCAAGAAATGTTTTCTTTCTTTTTCTTCTTTTTTTTTTTAAATCAGAAGAGGGAAAAAATGAACTTTTCGGTCAAAGGAAATGTTTTAGCATATAATTTTAATATATTTATCTTTATACCAATATAGTCATAAAATATAATTTTATTTTTCATGGAATAAGGTATCTACAAAGACAAAAGCACCGAAGGCCCATAAAAGTTAAAATGTAGCCCTGAAAGAAGATCCTTCCCCCCACCCTCCAACCCCCCGCCATTTCCCTACTGTTCTCATTTGTACAAAGGTGATTGGTATGCTGATAGGTAAAGCAACATGGCTTCTAAATGTGAAAGCAAATTCCCCATGTTCATGAGATTATGGTACCAATTGTAATACGTATTCACTGTTGGTGACATAAACTAGCATAATCCTTTTGGAAAACAAAATCTTACTACAAAGCAAGGTCCAAAAGGGTAACCTCTCCCCACTCTTTGTAAACCGGGTAATCCACCTTGCAATGTATTTTTAGGAAGTAACAAATACAAAAACATATAACCACAACAATGGCTGAAATTTTTAAAATGTAAACGACAATAGTAAAGCTCAAGCAATGGTTCTTACAATGATTATATTACTATGGCAAAATATTACGTAACCATCAAAAATTATTAAAGTGGACATGTTAGCAATCTATCGATATGATTTTTTTAAAATTGTCAAAATAAAGTTTAAAAGATGGGGAAATAGCCATTACAATAAGAGGAAATGTCAGAAGTAAAAAAAAAAAAATGTAAATAATCATTGCAGCCCTGAAAAAAATATATAAGCATGTATGTGATGAAATCCGGGGTGATTTGAAAATATTGCTTTGTTAGCACTCTACTTCAGGGGTCTGTAAGCTTTTTCATAACGGGCCAGAGAGTAAATATCTTAGGTTTTGCAGATCAAACCCTCTGTGTCCCAGTTATTCAACTCTGCCCGTGCTGTAGTATGAAAGCGGCCATAGCTAATAGGTAAATGTATTTTCTTCCTTTTGATAAAACCTATATACAGAAATGGCTAGTGTAATGTGCCAACTCATCATATTGTCTTTTCACCCAAAAGAAGAAAAATGTACTTATCAGCTATATTGAATTGAAAGTGACCCCAACATTGTTTTATTTCCTTTCTCTGCCCAATCTGTTTCTAAATGAAAAAGAAAGTCTGTTTCAAAAGTTAACATGTTTGCCGAAACCGGTTTGGCTCAGTGGATAGAGCGTTGGCCTGCGGACTGAAAGGTCCCAGGTTCGATTCCGGTCAAGGGCATGTACCTGGGTTGCGGGCACATCCCCAGTAGGAGATGTGCAGGAGGCGGCTGATCAATGTTTCTCTCTCATCGATGTTTCTAACTCTCTATCTCTCTCCCTTCCTCTCTGTAAAAAATCAATAAAATGTATTTAAAAAAAAAAAAAGAGTTAACATGTTTATCTGAGAATGCTAAAGATCTATTGATCCCCTTTTGGGATGTTTTCTTTCTGACCTACCTGCCCCCACTATGAGTTTCTGTGATCATAATACGGAGAAGCGATTTTAAATATACAAAATATTCAATTTGTGAAAGTGTCCGTACAGTATCTAAGGGTTGCAGTGTTGCAGTGGATTCTAGTAAAAAGCTGTCTTTGCCTTTCAGTATCTGAGGCGCCAGAAAATTCAGCATTCCCCACAGCTAACTTGTGCCACCAAGAAATGTCACAACCAGGATTTCTGGTCTCTCCAGGCCATCAAGACTCCCTTGAGCCAGACATTTGCCCCTTGGGGTAGAGTTGCCAGACAAGCTACAGGCCGCCCAGTTAAATCTGAAGTGCAGATAAACAATGGCTAATCTTTTAGTATAAGTATGTCCTATGTAAAATTTATTTTTTATTTGCTAAATTTGGCACCAAGTGATACCTGGAACTTCTCTGATTCGTGCGTTTACGGAGCTTGTCTGAGACCTTAACCAAGGTGGTCTCTGGGGACCAGCTAACCGACCAAGAGGGACCCAGGGGCCAGGAGGTCCGCAGAGGCCTCCTGGGTGCCCTGATTGCCTTTCTGGATGCTGTTCTGCGCTGGGTAAAAGTGACTGCTTCTCCAGTTCTTTACCCGGAAGACACTTCTCTTACTCCTAGCGCAGCTGTTTCACAAAATCCAGCACAAACCGCTGGTTCCTGACCTCCCTCCTAAAACTTCCACGTGGGCTAACCAACCCGGGGCCAAGTCTGAGGGCCTCCAGACCGGCCTCCGAGGGTTCCTTTCCCGGGGAACAAAGCCCGGACCGGCCGCTGGCTTTTAGCGCCCGGCCTGGGAGGCCTCGGATCTGCGCGGACTGGCGGATCGGAAGAGGCTGCTGTGTTTGTAACGTATTGACCGCGTTACCCCTTCTTTCCGAACCGTTCCAATGACGCTTCTCCTGTGGCAGGAGAAGAGATCTGGACTGATCTGCGGGCACTTAAAAAAGTCTTGTTTTTCCAGGGGGTTTCTCACAAATGTGTGCCTACTTGGAGACGCAGCGACAAGATCAGAGATTCGGAGAGGTCCCGCTGGTGGGGCGTGCCCGCTCGCGTGTCTCTACCCCCCTGTTGCCTGCCTGGCGGTTTGAAGGCGCGACATCAGATTTGAGAGGTGGCGGCCTGGAGCGAAACCTCAAACCCTCCTTGCGCGCTGGTCGTGATCTCAGCCTATGCTGGTCTCACTGCACCCTTTTTGTTTTGTTTTGTTTTATTATTTTATTTTATTACTTTATTTTATTTGATTGGTTAAGGTATTACATATGTGTCCTTATCTCCCCATGGCCCCCCAACCCCCCCCCCCCCCCCCACACACACACACACACACTCACTCATGCACCTTTTATAGGAGGAGAGGGAGGCCCGACCCACGCCTCCTGGAGGCTTTACCTGGTGAAAAGGATGAGCAGCCACTGCAGCGCGGTGGAGAGCGTGTCCTGGCTGGCGCCAAAGATGTCGGTGACAGTGGACGGCCCGGAGTCTTCGTCCAGCCGCGGGGGGCTGTCGCCCGAGCCCTCGGCCGCCTCCTTTCCCACCGGGAGGATGCAGGGGTCCATCAGGGCGCGGGGGGCGGCCCCGGGACGGAAGCTTTCGGGGGG
>NW_005871054.1:18598639-18600839 GCF_000147115.1 Myotis lucifugus | reverse complement strand
CCGTTGACCTGCTGGAACTCTCGGAAGGTTGTGCGCACCGTGGTGTCGGGAAGCGCAGCAGCCAGGGCAGCACGTCCACCAGGCTGCCCGCGCCCACCGTGCGCCCGAACTCCTCGTTGTGGCTGAGCAGCTCGCGGAACTCGGCGTCCTCGTGGCTGTAGCGACAGCCGAAGCACATGGCGCTCATGACGTTGGCCACGGCCACCAAGGTCAGCGGCCGCGGGTCGAGGAAGGCGCCGCCCGCGCTGCCGCGCACCAGCAGCTCCACCAGCTCGCGCGCCTCGCCCAGCACGTGGCCCTCGAGGACGCGGCGGCTGCGCGGCTGGCGCGGGGAGAAGGCGCGCATGGTGCCCTGCGCCGCGCGCCGCTGCGCCTTCCAGCGCTCCGAGTACTGGCTGAACGCCAGGCTGCGGCCCTCCGACACCACGCGGAAGGAGGCGAAGGGCGGCCGGTCGGCGAAGGCGCTGGCCTGCTGCACCAGGGCCTGGCGAATGGCGCGCTCGCCGTTCAGCACCACCACCCGGCAGCTGCCCAGGCGGATCTGGAAGACGTCGCCGTAGCGCCGCGCCAGGCGCTCGAACGAGAGGTGCGGCGCGGGGCCTATCGCCGCGGCGTTGCCGATCAGCGGCCACGCGAAGGGCCCCGGGGGCGCGGACCCTGGCTGCCGCCGCCGCAGCAGCCACTGGCCCACGTGCACGGCGGCCAGCACCGAGAGGAGCAGCAGGAGCGTGGCTTGCTGTGCGGACAGCGCGATGGGCAGCAGGGGGTCGTCGAGGCTGAGCCCGGTGGCCATGCTGAAGAGAGAAGGGCAAAGGCGTGACAGGCAGGTGTGAGGAGAGAGGGGCGGGCGCCCGGTGCCCCTGTCTGCAGCCTCGGGCTAAACCCTACCCTGTCGGGGAGGGAGGCCGCGGGTGGGTTAGGAAGGGCTGCCTCGCTGGAGAAGCAGCTGAAGACGCCCTTTCCCATCCCAAACCCACTCCCCCCAGGAAAAGGAAGGGGGCGTGTTTCTGCGCTCCGCGACTCAGCCTCCCGGTCCCTCCGCGGCCGCCTAACGGTCCCTGCGATTCGGGGACAACGCGGCGGGCATCGAGGCGGTGGCGCTCAGCTCCCTCTAAGTGACTATCACCCCAGCCCTGCGCCTCCCCGATCTGCCTCCCCCGCCCCCCCATCTGCGAGAACCTAACAGGAGAGGCCGCGGGAAGGCAGCTCCGCGGACACACTGACCTGCGAAGAGGCACGGTTTCCAGCGGCGAGCGACCGCGGGCTCCGAGAAGGGGCAGGGGCAAGACGACAACCCGAGCGTCTCCAGAAAGCGGGACGCCCGCCCCGGACACCTGCTGCCGGAGCCTTAGCGCTCACTCTGAAGCCAGGAGGCGCTGTCAGAGCTCGGGGCGCTGGGATGGGGATGGGGACCGAGAAAGGTGGCTCCTTGGCCGAGCCCCGCTGCACGTGACGCCTCGGCAAAGCCGGGGTTTCCTAACAGCGTGGGGATTGGGGTTAGGGGTGTCTGAGTGGAGGCAATGCCCAGCTCTCACGACCCCCCGGGCTGGTGGCTCCGACGGCTGGAGTCGCAGAGGCGTGGCCCGTTTGCCCACAGCCACTCCGCAGAGTCCAAACGCGCCATCCCGTTTTTAAGGTCTGAGTCGAGGGAGGAGGCAGCTGGACCTGGCGGGGGCGGGGCGCGCCAGAGGGCGGGGCGCGTGGGACGGTCCCCGAGGCTCGGACTCCGACTGGAGTCGCCGCACGCAGGTGGTCACGCGAGGCGGCCCCGGCGCGCCCCGACGGCCTTGGAGAAGGGGCTGGTGATTTGACTAGTAGCGGCGGTCTGAGCTTTTCTCGCACCCGAAAACCGCTCTTCATCCCAGTCACCCCCGACAGTGGCCGCACGGTTTCCGCGGGTCGCGCTGCGGCCAGAATCTGCCCCTACGGCTGAGCGCTCCCCGAAACTCCCTTCCCTTCCAGTGACTTCAGCTGCGGGCCCCAGAGAACACTGCTCGGGGTACTTGGGCGCCCCGGCCAGGAAGGGAAACCTGTCCGTCTGGAAAAGAGGAAAGTGTGGTTTGTGGTGCGGTTTGCCCGACAGCCTCCCTGGTTATATTATCTTAACGTTCCCGTAAACAGATGGCCCTCCAAAGAAGCCTCTGCGTGCGCGGCAAGTCTCCGCGCGCAGCGATATCAGAATCCCGGAGCGATGCCACCC
>NW_005871054.1:18590602-18598502 GCF_000147115.1 Myotis lucifugus | reverse complement strand
CTGGGCCCGGAGCCAAGCTGGGGCAAACCGTGGGGCTGGAGAGGAGGGGGAGGGGGGCTCTCTGAAGGTTCCCGGAGGAAGGAGGGGGACGAGGAGGGGGAAGGGGAGGGGGAGGCAAATTGCCGCGCGACGGAGAACTTGATCGAGTTGAAAAGTTCTCCGCTGCCGCCTCCCCCTTGCGTGCAGAGCTGTGCCTTGCGTGCGTCGCTTCTGGAAAGCCAGCTCTAGTCATATCCCTCGGCGCTTCTCACGGCACCTGACACGCTGGGGCGGCGACGGGGGTGGCGGCTGAGGGCGGGGTGCTGGCCGCCACCACCCTCCGCAGCGCACGCACAGCCGCGCCCGCCGGGCCCGCGAGGTCGGGCCGCCACCCGAAGGCCAGATCTGGGTGCGTGCGCTGGAGGTGGGAACGCTTCTTTCAAAGGGGCAGCCGCAGGCAGGAGGCGCAGGAGCCAGCGCTGGCCTCGGGCTGGCGGCACCGGCTCCTAGCGGCTGGTACAAAGTATTTTTGAGAGGAAAGGTCTTCGCAGCAAGGCTGGGGGGAGGGCAAGCCCGTGGGAAAGGTGGGATGTCTTAGTTCATCAGGTAGGAAGTGTACCTCTGGGCCTCCAAGGTCGTCAAGTGTAAATGTAAAAGGTGTGCGTTTACCATGAGACACCCCTGTGTTTTGGAGTTTTACTGGAGCTTTGAGTATCTGTTTCCCGATTACAGAGGAGGAATCTGGGGTTCAGAGAGGTTATGTGACTTACTCAAGGTAGCACAGCTAAACTGGGGTGGAGTCAGGATTTTAACCCACGAAGTCACACTCCAGATCCATCATACAAGTTTATGCGAAAAGAAATCGTCAGATAAAAGGCACAAATGCCTTCTTGCCTGTCTGCTCTCCCATCAACTGGAAGAATTTTTAAAATTTTTATTTTTCAATTATAGCTGGCAAACAATGTTACATTAGTTTCAGGTGTACAGCATAGTGATTAGATATTTACTAGTATATACCATAGGAAATGATCACCCCGGAAGACATTTTTTATAGTTGTTTTTGTTTGCAGAATTGAGGATTCTGAGGGTCACACAGAAGAAATCGTATGCTGATCTTTTGCAATCAAATTGGTTTTGAATAAAAAGACTTCAGGAGAGACTGAACCCAATGATAAATATCTGACCTGATAAGAAAATGCCTTTTTGTAAAAGTCTTCATTTGGTAGTTGTTGTTGTTGTTTTTTGTTAATTCTCACCAGAGGATATTTTTCCATTGATTTTTAGAGAAAGCGGAAGAAAGGGGAAGAGACAGAAACATTGATGTAAGAGAGACACATCCATTGGTTTCCTCCCACACACACCCTGACCAGGGCCAGGGGATTGAGCCTGCAACCTAGGTACATGCCCTTGACCAGAATCAAACCTGGGACCCTTCAGTCCTCAGGGCGATGCTCTATCCACTGAGCCAAACCGGCTAGGGCTTATTTGGTAGGTTTTGAGAGATCCTCTAGAAATGATTTCACACACCATTCCTGAAAGCCTTTACCACAGTATCTCCTCCAGAATCAGAGTGGAGTACTCACATCCATGGTGAAGTTGGGTTTTGAGCAACTATTTATTTTTTAAAAAAATCTTTATTGTTGAAAGTATTACATATGTCCCCCTTTTCCTCCCATTGACCCCCCTCCAGCTGGCCCTACCCCCTGCCCCAGGCCTTCACCACCCTATTGTCTGTGTCCATGGGTTATGCATATAATGCATACAAGCTCTTTGGTTGATCACCTCTCGCCCACCCACTGTCCCCCACCTTCCCTCTGAGAGTCTGCACTCTGTTTCATGCTTCCCTGTCTCTGGGTCCACTCCATTCATCAGTTGAGCAACTGTTTAAATAGCATTGGTTTCCCAGAGCCATGTTTGCCTACATCTCCTTTGAAATGAGTTTCATAAGGACCTTACAATGTCCAGCTTTTGCAAGCTTCTGCATGTGTCAGTCTCTCATTAGACTTTCATTTGGTGGACGGGAATTGTCTGTGGGCTAATGCCGATTCTGCACTATCAACATTCCTGAAAGCCTTTACCACAGTGTCTCCTCCAGAATCAGAGTGGATGAAGGTTTCCTCAACCTGGGGGTCGAATGACCCTTTCACAGGGGTCGCCTAAATACATCCTGCATATCAGATATTTACATTGCGATTCATAACAGTAACAAAATTACAGTTATGAAATAGCAACGAAAATAATTTTATGGTTGGGGGTCACCACAACATGGGGAACTGTATTAAAGGGTCACGGCATTAGGAAGGTTGAGAACCACTGCAACCAAGCAAATTCCTGTCTTAAAAAGTATAAAGCAAGGCTGTTCCCTAAGACCTCGTGTGTAATTCCTGAATAATGTCTTACAGTTTTTAGATAAACTCAGTGCATGTCTTCCTGCCACAGCACATAATTCAGGCATGTCCTCCATGCTACGGTGGCACCTTGAGCTTAGCTCTTGTACTAGGACATGCTTTAAAAAAAAGCAGAGGAGCCCTTTAAGGAAATGCCATCAGAAAGATAAGACATTATTAGTTATGACAAACTAAAACAAAAATAACTGGCTGTGGTAGCACCTTCTTCGGAATCTGCAGGCCCCAGGTTCTCCCAGGCTCTATTGCAGGGCCCATCTGGTACCTGATGAAGAGATAGGGTAAATCCAAAGTGGCCTGTGGGTACCCCTGATCCAGCTCAAGGTGGGTCCCCTCCCTCTAGTGAGAATTCACACCAAGCCCTTTATTTATCATCACAACTTCTCGACCAAAGTCAGTATCTAAGATCCATGGATCTGCTTTTAGGCAGCAGCACAGAATATGGGGATTTCACCCTCCTAAATCTGAAACTTGAATTGCTTGCTGCAAATAACTTTCAAAAGAGCAGGTGAGCTGAAGAGAGCTTAAAGTAGAGGTTTTAAATGCCTTGTATTGTATTGATTTCAAAGAACAGACACCCAGCTTGAGCTTGTTTAAGCAGGTCAGGAATGTGCTGGCTCACGTGCCGGGAGTGATAACAGTGGTACCTCACAGGATGGAGGGACCTGGGCTGCTCTCCCTGCCCTCTGTCTATGTTGGTACCTGCTGGGGCTCTGTTCTGCAGATTCTCCACATGGTGGGAAAGCTGGCCATGGGCAGTCTCAAATGAACCACCCCAAGGAAAAGAGAACATCTTTCTCCCTAAGTCATTATGTGGCACCCTGGAAGGACTTGGCCATGCCAGGCTGCACCAGGCCACTCCTGTCCGGGGCCGAGGCTAGGACTGTTATCAGAAAAAGAGCGACTGGATGGGGGGAACATGCTAAGAAGCCAAAGACAACAGCTCCGTTAGTCCACACGTATCCCACTTCTGTTCACTGCTCTTTTTGGGGTTGGAGGATAGCCCAAACCTATTATTATTATTATTATTATTATTATTATTTATTGCTTAAAGCATTACAAAGAGTATTACGTATGTGTCCTTTTTTTTCCCCCCGCCCTTGACAATACCCCGGCTCCCCCTACCCCCCAGTGTCTTATGTCCATTGGTTATGCTCATATGCATGCATACAAGCCCTTCAGTTGATCTCTTAACCCCCTCCCTCCTGCCCCCCAACCCTCCCCGGCCTTCCCGCTGCAGTTTGACAATCTGTGTGAGGCAGCTCTGCCTCTGTATCTATTATTGTTCAAAAGTTTATAATGGTCTCTATTATCCATGAATGAGTGAGATCATGTGGTATTTTTCCTTCATTGACTCGCTTATTTCACTTAGCATAATGCTCTCCAGCTCCATCCATGCCGCTGCAAATGGTAAGAGTACCTTCTTTCTTACAGCAGCATAGTATTCCATCGTGTAGATGTACCACAGTTTTCTAATCCATTCATCTACTGATGGGCATTTAGGCTGTTTCCAGATCTTAGCTATGGTGAATTGTGCTGCTACAAACATCTGGTTACATATATCCTTTCTGATAGGTGTTTCTGGTTTCTTGGGATATATTCCTAGTAGTGGGATCACAGGGTCAAATGGGAGTTCCATTTCCAATTTTTTGAGGAACCTCCATACTGCCTTCCATAGTGGCTGCACCAGTCTGCATTCCCACCAGCAGTGCACAAGTGTTCCTTTTTCTCCACATCCTCTCCAGCACTTGTCGTTTGTTGATTTGTTGATGATGGCCATTCTGACAGGTGTGAGATGGTACCTCATTGTTGTTTTGATTTGCATCTCTCGGATGATTAGCGACTTTGAGCATGTTTTCATATGTCTCTTGGCTTTCTGAATGTCCTCTTTTGAAAGGTGTCTATTTAGATCCTTTGCCCATTTTTTGATTGGATTGTTTATCTTCTTTTTCTTAAGTTGTAAGAGTTCCCTATAAATTTTGGAGATTAGGCCCTTATCAGATATGACGTTGGCAAATATGTTTTCCCACGAGGTGGGTTTTCTTGTTGTTTTGTTGATGGTTTCTTTTGTTGTGCAGAAGCTTTTTATTTTGATGTAGTCCCATTTGTTCATTTTCTCTTTAGTTTCAACTGCTCTAGGAGCTGTATCAGTGAAGAAATTGCTTCGGCATATGTCTGAGATTTTGTTGCCCTTGGATTCTTCTAGAATTTTTATGGTTTCCTATCGTACATTTAAGTCCTTTATCCATTTTGAGTTTATTTTTGTGTATGGTGTAAGTTGGTGGTCTAGTTTCATTTTCTTGCATATATCTGTCCAATTTTCCCAACACCATTTATTGAAGAGACTATCTTGGCTCCATTGTATGTTCTTGCCTCCTTTGTCAAATATTAATTGAGCATATTGGTTCGGGCCGATTTCTGGGTTCTCTATTCTATTCCATTGATCTATATGCCTGTTCTTGTGCCAGTACCAGGCAGTTTTGAGAACAGTGGCTTTGTAATACAGCTTGATATCTGGTATTGAGATCCCACCTACTTTGTTCTTTCTCAGGATTGCTGCAGCTATTCGGGGTCTTTTTTTATTCCAGATGAATTTTTGGAGAGTTCGTTCTAGATCTGTGAAGTATGCCGTTGGTATTTTAATGGGAAGTGCGTTGAATTTATAGATTGCTTTGGGTAGTATGGACATTTTAATGATGTTGATTCTACCAATTCATGAACACGGTATGTTCTTCCATCTGTTTATGTCTTCCTCTATCTCTTTTTTCAATGTCCTGTAGTTTTCTGAGTAGAGGTCTTTTACCTCTTTAGTTAAGTTTATTCCTAGGTAGCTTAATTTTTTTGGTGCGATGGTAAATGGGATTGTTTTTCTAATCTCTCTTTCTGCAAGTTCACTATTGGTGTATAGAAATGCCTCAGATTTCTTGGCATTAATTTTGTATCCTGCTACTTTGCCAAATTCATGTATTAAGTCTAGTAGCTTTTTGACGGAGTCTCTAGGGTTTTGTATGTATAATATCATGTCGTCTGCAAATAAGGACAGTTTTACTTCCTCTTTTCCAATTTGGATGCCTTTTATTTCTTCTTCTTGTCTAATTGCAATGGCTAATACTTCCAGGACTATGTTGAACAGGAGTGGTGAGAGTGGGCATCCTTGTCTTGTTCCTGTTCTTAGGGGAAATGGTGGTAGTTTTTGTCCATTGAGTATTATGTTGGCTGTGGGCCTGTCATATATGGCTTTTATTATGTTGAGGTATGATCCTTCTACTCCCACCATGCTGAGAGTTTTTATCAAAAATGGGTGTTGGATTTTGTCGAATGCTTTTTCTGCATCAATTGATATGACCATGTGGTTTTTTTCTTTCAGTTTGTTTATGTGATGTATCACGTTTATTGATTTGCGTATATTGTACCATCCTTGCATCCCTGGGATAAATCCTACTTGGTCATGGTGTATGATCTTTCTGATGTACTGCTGGATCCGATTTGCTAAGATTTTGTTGAGGATTTTGGCATCTATGTTCATGAGGGATATTGGCCTGTAATTCTCTTTCATTGTGTTGTCTTTACCTGGTTTTGGTATTAGGGTGATGCTGGCTTCATAGAATGAGCTTGGAAGTGTTCCTTCCTCTTGAATTTTTTGTAGTAGTCTGAGGAGGGTAGGTTTTAGTTCTTCCTTGAATGTTTGGTAAAACTCCCCTGTGAAGCCGTCTGGCCCTGGGCTTTTGTTTGCTGGAAGCTTTCTGATGACTGCTTCAATTTCTTCCATAGTTATTGGCCTATTGAGGTTTTTAGATTCTTCCTGATTGAGTTTTGGAATGTTGTATTTTTCTAGGAATTTGTCCATTTCCTCCAGGTTGTCTAGTTTGTTGGAGTAGAGCTGTCCATAGTATTTTTTAACAATCATTTGTATTTCTGTGGGGTCTGTTGTTATTTCGCCTCTATCATTTCTGATTTGGTTTATTTGGGACCTTTCTCTTTGCTTCTTGGTGAGCCTGGCGAGTGGTTTGTCAATCTTGTTTATCCTTTCAAAGAACCAGCTCTTGGTTTCATTGATTTTCTGTATTGTTTTTTTGGTCTCTATGTCATTGATTTCTGCTCTAATCTTTATTATCTCCTTCCTTCTGCTCACTCTGGGGTTTTCTTGTTGCTCTCTTTCTAATTCTTTGAGTTGTAGAGTTAGATGATTAACTACCATTTTTTCTTGTTTTTTGAGATAGGCCTGTAGAGCTATAAACTTCCCTCTCAGGACTGCTTTCATTGTGTCCCAGAGGTTTTGGATTGTTGTGTTTTCATTGTCATTAGTGTCCAGGATGTTTTTAATTTCTTCTTTGATGTCATCGGTAACCCAATCAATATTTAATAACATGCTATTCAGCTTCTAAGTGTTTGAGTATTTTGGGTTGTTTTTATTGTAGTTTATTTCTAACATTATGCCATCATGGTCTGAGAAGATGCTTTTTATGATCTCAATCTTCTTGAATTTGTGGAGACTTTGCTTGTGACCCAATATGTGGTCTATTTTTGAATATGTCCCATGAGCACCTGAGAGGAATGTATATTCCGCAGCTGTGGGGTGTAGTGTTCTGAAGATGTCAATTAAGTCCATCTGATCTAGTGAGTCATTTAGGATTGCTGTTTCTTTGCTGATTGTTTGTCTAACGGATTTATCCAGTGATGTCAGTGGTGTATTAAAGTCCCCTACTCCCCTACTATGATTGTGTTATTGTCGATATCTCCCCTGATAACTTCCCAGAAGTTTTCTTATGTATGTGGGTGCTCCTGCATTGGGTGCATATATGTTTACCAGGGTTATATCTTCTTGTTGTATTGATCCCTTTAGTATTATGAAGTGGCCTTCCTTATCTCTGGTTATGGCCTTCACTTTGAGATGTATTTTGTCAGATATAAGTATTGCTACCCCAGCTTTCTTTTCCTTTCCATTTGCCTGAAAGATATTTTTCCATCCCTTCACTTTCAGTCTGTGTGAGTCCTTTCCAATGAGGTGGGTCTCTTGTAGACAGCAGATGTATGGGTCGTGTTTTTTTTATCCATTCAGCCACTCGGTGTCTTTTATTTGGAGCATTTAGTCCATTTACATTTAAAGTTATTATTGAAAGGTACTTGTTTGTAGCCATTTCTTTTTTGTGTGTGTGTGTGGCTGTTTTCTTTCTGAGCTTGATATTTCTTCTTTTACAACAGTCCCTTTAGCATTTCTTGCATGGCTGGCTTGGTGGTGATAAACTCCCTTAGCCCTTTTTTGTCTGTGAAGCTTCTTATTTCCCCTTCAATTTTGAATGATAGCCTTGCTGGATAGAGTATTCTTGGATTCAGTCCTTTCTTTGCATCACTTTGTAGATTTCCGTCCATTCTTTTCTGGCCTGATGTGTTTCTGTTGAGAAATCATTTGATAATCTAATGGGAGATCCCTTGTATGTTACTTTCCGCCTCTCTCTTGCAGCCTGTAAGATTCTCTCTTTATCCTGAACATTTGCCATGGTAATTATGATGTGTCT
>NW_005871054.1:18548782-18590502 GCF_000147115.1 Myotis lucifugus | reverse complement strand
CTTTAAAAAATGGTAAAATGGTAGCAGTAATAATACTGGTTAAAAATAAAAATGTGCAATTGAAAGGGTAAAATCAGGTGATGGAAAAAGAAAAAAAAGAAAAAAAAATTGGTTTCTTAGTAAAAAGGCGAAAAAATAAAAAAAAAGAAAAAGAAAAAATTTGCAGTAGTGATGGTCTTTCGGTTCTTCTACTCTTCAGCCTGGTTCACCTTAGTCCTGCCAGGTATTTAGGAGAGTGTTGAATTTCCCTGCATTACACTGTTCCTCCGTGTTGTAAATCACAGTCCTGATTTTAAAGCAGGCCGTATTTGTGATCCAGTCTGCCTTAATTTGTATTCCCCTAAGAGTCAGTTTGTCTTTATTAGTTTCAATCAGCAAGTGAGATAGATGCATTGCTCTTGGAGTCAATCGCCAAGAAAGCTCAGCCCTTATGTCATCAGGCTCGAAGTTGGTTTTCTTCCTGGGCTTTCTCTCTAGAATAATCTCTGTGTTGATTTTATGGGTAAAAAAATAAAACCCAACTCTTCGAACCTCCTTCAAACACACATATGCACATGCTCTGAAAAGACAGTGTAGTGCAAGCAGGTCAAACTCGCGACCCGAGGGCCACATGCCTCATTTATTTGGCCTGTGTTAGCCTTTGAGTTTGACATGCTTAGTGTGGTGGAAGCATAATCTCTGGCAAATACTTGATGTGTGGGGTGGGCAGGAATCAGCAATCAGACACATGCTGGTAGGCAGGGCCAAGAAGACAAACCAAGTGTCCAAGGTGACCGAGAGTATGACAGAGGGGGCAGCTGGGAATTGAAAGGATTCTTAAGAGCTGGTACCAAAACCCTGTGTCCACCTGACTTGCTGCTGCTTCCCTCCCACTGGTAATGTACAGGCTGAGAACCACAGAGCTAAAAGTAGATCTTATTTTATCTAATTTAAGAAACCATCCTTGTAGGATGCACCATTATTTTACATATATAGTTTTTTATTGATTTCAGAGAGGAAGAAAGAGGGAGAGAGAGCTAGAAACACCAATGATGAGAGAGAATCATTGATTGGCTGCCTCCTGCATGCCCCCTACTGAGGATTGAGCCCTCAACCCAGCCATGTGCCCTTGAACAGAATCAAACCCGGGAGCCTTCAGTCTGCAGGCCGACGCACTATATCCACTGAGCCAAACCGGTTGAGGCTGCACCATTGTTTTATATGCTAATTAATATAAAAGCTGGGGGCTGCCAACTGTAATTATGCCTTTGATTTTAAGACATGTAATGATTTCAAAGATGTTAAGATGTTGTTTTTAAAGTGTGTTTTAGAATGAAGCCCTGTGCATGCTAGCCAAGACCCTCTGCCTTTGCAGTAAGCAGCGGTGGTCCTGAGGTTTCATAGATGGCGCAATTGGGGTCAGGAATGTTACCTCCTAAACCATCTCCCCTTCCGTTAATATTATTTGATGTTTTTCCAATCCTATGTAAAGTGTGGGTAGAAACTGCTTTAGAAGATTTTGCTAATTTTATCAACCTACTAAAGCTAAGAAAAAGATAGTCACTTGCTAAATCAGTGCAGCCTAAGACAAGTTTCTCAACCCTCCTCCCCTTCCAACTTGATTGCCCACCAAGCTCTTTCCATATTGTCTGGTATTTGTGAAAGCCACAGAGCAACACTGTATTATTCTAATTTCTCACCAAAATACTTCCATTCATAGTTAGAGGCAAAGGGCATCAATGCCTGCAACTTACTCTCAAACGTTTCAAGGAAAAAAGACAGGGAGCAAGGGAGGAAACCAGAGAGAGGAAAATAATAAAACAAGCATGACAAAAGGTTCCTAACTGAAGAATCCAGGTAAATGAGAGTTCTTCGTGATGTTCTTGCAACTTGTCTGTAAGTTCGAAATCATATCAGAATGAAAAGTTACTAAAAATAAAAAACTAAGAGCATGAGAGAGAAATATTTTCATAACACTATGAGTTCAGGGCTGAGAAAAAGTTTGTGCTCAACTGCAATCGCTTCCCCCAGCAGGGTCTGATATGACCTTGCTCTTTGAATGGTTTGAATGTATCTGTGGTCTTTATGGTAACCTTCCTGCAATTCCTTTTGAAAATAGAAGAAATATATTATGTAAAGAGTACCTGCCCTCAGTTACACTGTGTTAGTCTAAGACAGTGGTTCTCAACCTGTGGGTCGCGACCCCTTTGGGGGTCGAACGACCCTTTCACAGGGGTCGCCTAAGACCACCGGAAAACACATATATAATTACATATTGTTTTTGTGATTAATCACTATGCTTTAATTATGTTCAATTTGTAACAATGAAAATACATCCTGCATATCAGATATTTACATTATGATTCATAACAGTAGCAAAATTACAGTTATGAAGTAGCAACGAAAATAATTTTATGGTTGGGGGTCACCACAACATGAGGAACTGTATTAAAGGGTCGCGGCATTAGGAAGGTTGAGAACCACTGTTCTAAGAGATGATTCACTTAAAGTCTCCTGTGCTTCCTAAATGTAGTAAACGGTGCGTTTCTCTAATGGCTTCTTCCCGTTTTCTTTAGTTTCCTTCTTCCTCTTCCTCTTCCTCTTCCTCTTCCTCTTCCTCTTTCCTTCCCTGTCTTTTCCTTCTTCCTTCTCCTTCTCTCCCACGCATCTCACCTTCTTATCTCTTCCTCACCCTCAGGAGACCACCATTCTTTTCTCCTGCTGCCACCATCCCTGCTAGCCTTTCTCTCCTGTTCTCTCTACATTCTCCTGTTTTCCTTTCCTCTCTCACAGAAGAGCAAGGAATAGGGGCTGAGGAGAAGGAAGAGCAGGAGTGAAGAAAGTAGAAAAGGGGTCAGAGAGATAGAACAACCAAGAAAAGAAAAAGGAGCAAAATATCAAAGGTAACACTGGTGATCGTTTAGTTTAGTCTCACAGTCAGTCCATGAATGCCTCCTGCTCAGTATTTGTGAAGGAGGTCTTACTAACTCAGAACAGTGATGATTCCATAGGAGGGAAAGGCCTGTGGTTGCTTCTGCAAGTTTGTTCCTGGTGCTTCAACTCCCACCCCATCTGGTTCCTGAAATTCACCTTTCTCGCAGTGGGACCAGGAGCCTTCTGTCTACTACTTTGGTCAACAGAGAAAAACTTTACTTTCCTAATTCTTTGATCAGGCACAGAAAATCTTTAGGCAGATGAAGAATATTGTTTTTCATTTTTGTTTCCTAAAAATAAATATTTACCAGGTTACCAAGAAAATGCATAAAGCAACAAGAAGTACAAACAAACAAACAAAAAAGACAGAATGCACATTTGGGTTTAGCTAAATCACAGTATCTAGCCATAGGCATTTTGATTGATACCTTTTCCAGATTTGGGATGGGTTCTTGGTAGAGAATCCAGATTCCAATCTTCTTTTTCTCCGTTAACCTCTTAGTTTTTAGGGTTAGGTCTGTATTCCATCACTGGTTTTCTTCTCTTTGCAGAAAGGAGAAAAATTCAGGTCAAAAACTGTAGTGACAGCCAGGGCTTGAGAAAATAATTGGTAATGTGATAACTTAAGTGGCTATTCCTCCCCTACACATTCCCAAAAGAGAACACAAGGGCTGGATAATTATACACTGGTTTTGTGACCATCAGCCTCCAACAGGATTTTTCCATTCTATGATGGAAGGGTTCATGACTCAACTGTGGCCTATCCCATGGTTGGACTGCTCTGGTTAGAAAGCTCTGGTTGTTAGGAAGTTCTTCCCAACATTAAGAATTTGGAGTGATTGTTTCCTGCTGAACTTAGAGTTACCATTTGGAGTGACATAGACCAAGACAATTTCCCTTTCACATGACAGCCCTTCACCTGTTTGAAGATGGCTATTGTGCTGTTGCTGAGCCATCAGCCCACCATCTAAGAAATGTTCCAGTTCTTTAAATAACTTGTTTTCTAGAACTGTATCCAGCCTTTCTGTGCCTTCTAGACCATGTAGTTTTTAAATGTGCCTAAGTATGTACCTAAAACTGAGCACAGTACCCCAAAGGTGACATCTTGCTTAGCCCAGAGGGATGTAGTTAATTCCCATCAGCCACACAGAGTTTTTTAATGCAAACTAAGTTTTTGGACTATCTATATATAGAAAAGCCTAAGCGACCATTATGACTGGACAACCGGCCAGTAGCTATGATGTGCACTGACCACCAGGGGGCAGACACTCAATGCAGGAGCTGCCCCCTTGTGGTCAGTGCATCCCACAGCCAACCTCCCGTGGCTGGCCAACCTCTCGTGGTCCCTCCCCCTGGCTGGCTGGCCCCAATCAGTTGAATCGGGACTGCGCAAGATGGCTCCGATCAGCCCAATCACTGGCAAGGCCGATGGACCCCACCTGTGCATGATTTCATGCACTGGGCCTCTAGTTTTAAAATATTTGCATTCCACTGTTGTACCCATACTAAGCCTGTGATCAACTGAAGTCTTCATCTTTTATTATAAGACTTGATACCATTCTGAGTCTTTAATTGGACTTTGGCCATTGATTTTTTTAAAACTAAATATGGGATTTTACATTTATCTTTTTTTTTTACATTTATCTTTTTTTCAATTACAGTTGGCTACATTTATTCTTATTAAATGCATCTTGGGGCTTTAGGACAGTGTCACAGCCCATGGGAACCATGTTGATACTCTTGCCATCCCTGAAGGCCAGAGACCAGAACAGGAGCAGGAAAGCAATATAGGGAAAGCATGTCTAGTGATCAGGTGACCACTGGCCCACTCTGAACTACTTAAAAGCCAAAAGAAATCTTTGGACTGTGGTTTATATTCTATAACCACAATATTATGGATATCATTTTCTGTTTTGGTAAGATACAAATTTTTAAAACACACACATATAGTATATGAATAGACTCTTGTTGCAAAAGGTTCAATCAGTATGCAAGAATATGCAGAAAAGTGGGAAAACCCATACTCCCAGCCCTTCTCAGGCATGATGACAGGAACCATGTGCCTTCTATTTATGTATGTGCATATGTTTGTACATATGTATGTATTTTAATACAAATGAGATCACACTAGAAGTATTGTTCAGTGACTTTTTTTTCTAACTTATCAATTGCCTTGGTGTCCACACAGAAGGTACAGATCTGCCTCATGCTTTTAAACTATTGTGTAATTTGATCATAACAATTTATTTAACCATTTCTCTTATGATCATATGTGCTGTTCCAACTCCACTCTAATGACTTCACTTTTCTGTGCAATTCTACATACATTTGTAAGTGTTTCCCCAGTAGAGATACTTGAACCAAGGGAATATGCATTTTAAAGGGTGTTGAGACCACCTCGTTATCTTCCAAAAAGGCATGCCAGTTTGCATCCTCATGAACCTGGGGTTTTGTACTATGTAGCCTGTGCCAAAAATACCTTTCCTTCTTTAAAGAACTATTGCTCTAATTTAACTTTGCAAATGTGGAATGAAAACAAAACAAAACAAAAATATTACTTGTCTTTCAGACCTATTCCTAACTTTAAACAATAGGTATGCTTGTATTCAGATAAGCTCTTCTTTTTACTGATCTTCGACTTTGTTTTTAATTATCTTAAGCCTCATGATGACATAATTTACAATTTTGTGTAGATGACCTATTCTCTACTTTAATCCCAGTGAACTGGCAAAAGCACCATTACCAATCACACACATATATAGTCAATGAATAGCGATTCCAGACAATCCTGAGTTATAACTTAGTCTGACTTAAAGAATTCACAACGTTGCTACTATATCTTGTCACACTGAGTTTTACAAGCACCTGACCTTAAAGATCATCTATAAAATGTAGAAGTGTTAAATACTCTTTATTTGATATTATACAGAAACCACACTAAAATGCCTTTTATTCAGTAAAAGGCAACAGTTTAGATACAGGGAATTTTATTAAATTGGCATAGTTGGGACCAAGGAGAGAAAATGGTCACTGCCAGTTCATCTGCAGCCCTGCCTTTTAACAGGCTAATGAACACAACTTGAAACACAAGCAAGTCTTGCAGGTCTAAGAGACAGTGAAGGATTTCTTCAGAATTTAAACAAGGTAATACAACCAGTCATATAAATCTAAATATCAGCCAATCTCCTACAGGTTTGAGATGGCTCTCACCACCTCTGTGAAAAGTTGAACACTACGAATCAAGTCCAATCACATTTTTAGAAGGAAGGACAGTAACAGTGCTTACTGAACCCAAATCACCATCAAAGCTCAAGAAGCTGACCATATTCATTTAACCACAAGCCAATCTTATTTATTAGTAAGTCAGGACTGCCGGAAATCAATGCTCTATTAGCCATTCATGATCTGCATTCTGGTGTATGAGATCAACTTAAATATGGTACACATAAAAAAAGTCCTGAGACATTTGTAATAAATAAGGCAGTGGCCAACTATTACTCATTAGCAGCTTTTTTTGAGATAAGCTATCAAGTCTGCCCTTTCTGCACTCTTCTTAATGCCAGCGAAGATCATTTTTGTTCCAGGGATGTACTTCTTGGGAACCTCCAGATACTCCATCAGTGTAGCCTCTCCCCAGGTGATACCTTTGTTCTTGTTGGCATCCGTGTAAGAAAATCCAGGGGCCTGACCTGTCTTTCGCCCAAAGAGACCATGGAGATTTGGCCCAGTCTTGTGCTTGCCTCCCTTTCTCCACAGTATGGCACTGGGCATGCTTCTGAACAAAAATCTTCTTGCCCTTCTCAACATCACCCATTTTTAAATCGCTTATTAGTCGCGCGTGACACTGAGATCCCCACTCGCAATCCAGACGTCCCGCTCTCTCGGCTCCTCTTCTTGACAGATGAGGGAAAACCCCAGATTAAAGTCTGTAAGAGTTTAGAAGGGGTACATTCCGGACCTCCACATCCCTGTGGAGCACATCACAGGAGCCAGGGCGGGGAGAATGACCTCAGTGGCTCTGGATATCCCCTCTGAGATGATGGCAATTCTTTACAGGCCCCTGGGCACAGGCCCAAATGCCTTCCAGGTTCATCTAAACCTCCAGAGGAGACTGAAAGCAATGAAGCCAACATATCACAACCATTAAGATTTTGGCTTCTGGGGGCAGGCACTCTTGGCCCATTAACCAGCTCTAACTTAAAAGCAGTGACCTTTGCCCTGCTAATTAACTCTTCTGAGCCCAAGTTTCCTTATCCATGCAAGAGGAATAATAATACCCTAACCTCAGAGGGTAGTTGTGAGGATTAAATGAGATATTGTCAGGAAATCAATTAGCGACGTTGATGGTAAAGCATGAGCTCTCAATAACAGTCATTACTATTATTCCTCCTACTACTAAGTCCTTATTCCTGTCCAGTAAAATCAGAGTCACACAAGGACTTGGACCTCACAGAAATAAAGACCTGGCCTGCTTGGTTCACTGTGATGGCTCTCAGGGCGACACGCCCTTACCCACCTGCAGGCTCCTGAGAGCCTAAGGTGACACCAATCATCTTCTCCTTATCTTTTCCTGTGACTCTTTGAGTGGTTAATGAAGACAACTCCAGAGCCAGCCAGGGTGTGTGAATCTGCCTCCACTACTCATAACTGAGTGACTTCAGTTGCCGCAGATCACTTCTCTGGGCCCAGGTAAAATGGAGAGGATATCGATGAGATGGGGGATGTGGCAGAACAGCTGCCATCGGTAAAATCGACAGGAGCTGTCAAGAAGGAAGACACCCCCACCCACTCTGGATTTATGGCTTAAAACTGGCAGAGACCAGCCCCATCCGATATGGAGACGAATTCATCCAATGGTAACCCCTGGCCTCATTATATGCTCACTGCAATACATCAACAAGCTAACCGACACGCCCAGAACCACAGAAAGCCCATATAAGGACAAAAATGGCCCATGGAGCTCTTCTGAGAAATCTCCACCCCTTTTCCAGAAAGATCCTGATTATTCCTCCCCCTCATTGAATGCCCTACCCCTGCCCCCGGCCCCCATCCTCGATTAAATAAATCTAAGTAAAGGAAGCAAATTCTGTTGGGGGCGGGGCGCTACTCTGCCTGTGGAGTAGCCCACTCTCTGTCTCTGCTTCACCAATAATCTCACTTTTATTTTATTTTATTTTATTTTTACTTTTATTTTTTTAAATATATTTCTTTATTGTTTTCAGAGAGGAAGGGAGAAGGAGAAAGAGATAGAAACATCAATGATGAGAGAGAATCATTGATCGGCTGCCTCCTGCACACCCCCTACTGGGGATCGAGCCCGCAACCCAGGCATGTGCCCTTGGGTCCGCAGGCTGATGCTCTATCCACTGACCCAAGCGGGCTAGGGCTCACTTTTATTTTAAACTCTATGCCGGCTCGAATTGGACTCTTTACTGCACGAAGCCAAGAACCCACAGTGGTGCGGACTAAATGAGCTAAAGCATGCAAAGCTGTTAGAACAGCGCCACCTGATAGGGGCTCAGACAGCATCGGCTCAACGGCCATTTGCTGTCGCCACAGAGCCATCTGCTCTTGGCAGAAGGGCGCAACATCAATAGCCAATTTGTGTTTTCCTCCGACTCCCAGAAGGTAGCGGGCAGCACGTCTTCCTCACCTCATTTTACCCTGCCCTGATGTGCCCCCTCCAGACCTTCAGCACAGAGGCAGTTCTTTAGGCAGGAGGGTGCCACGTTCCTGAAAGATCCTGGAGGAGGCCAGGCGGGGTAATTTCCTCCACGCGAGGCTTTGGGCCAGTCCCTCTGCGGCTTTCATGAGCGCTTTCCAGGCCTGCGGTAATGAGGCTGCAGGACAGCGCTCATGCAATGCCCTGCCAAGGGGAGTGGAGACAACACCACGCTACACAGTGCAAATGTGAGGGAACATCAGGGAGCGCTGTCAGGGGACCTCCCAGTGAGTTGCACACATGAGGCAATGCGGCCCAGCTTCCCAGAAGACACCGCCTTCTTTCCCCACAGGACAGGGCTGGGTGAGAGGACACTGCTGCCTCAGACCCGGGGCCTCTGGCACATCTAACAGCTCCACTGAGGAAGCTGAGGCCATCTCGGGAGCCTGGACCAGGAGACAAGGCAGAGGGGCTCCCAGCTCTCCCTTCTTGCAGGCCAGGAGGAAACTGTCCGGAATATCCCCCACCCAACATGAAAAGTGAAATTCAATTGTCTGTACTTGGTGGTGACTAGCCTTCGTTTTTCCATATCCCATTGTGCTGACTCGGTCCCTGGTGGCCCACTCATTCTAGTGGTTTGGATGCGGAAGGAAGGAGGGGCTGTCAGTGTCTGAGCATGGAAAGCGTGGCACCCTGGCCTGTTCAGGCAGCTGGGGCCTCTTACCACCCGCTGTGTCTTCAGGGCCCTTGCTCCCTGTCCGCTTTTTCAGGGACTTCCTCGTAAGGATGTGACTGCGCCCTGAGCTCCCAGGTCACCAGTGCCAAGGGGTAAAATGGAAATCCACTTCCCGTCTGGACGAGCAGGTGGGCTCCTTTCTGTTCTCTTTTACTGCAGGGCTCTGAGCACACTTCCTGGGGCTCCTGGAAGCAGAGCGGAGAGATGAGAACCTAGTTCCACATGTCCCTTCAGAGGGAATGGCAGTTTAGAGCAGTGGTTCTCAACCTTCCTAATGCCGAGACCCTTTAATACAGTTCCTCATGTGGTAACCCCCAACCATAAAATTATTTTCGTTGCTACTTCATAACTGTAATGTTGCTACTGTTATGAATCGTAAAGTAAGTATCTGATATGCAGATGTATTTAGGCGACCCCTGTGAAAGGGTCGTTTGATCCCCAAAGGGGTCGAGACCCACAGGTTGAGAACCGCTGGTTTAGCGTGCCCCGTGCAGAGCTCTGTGCCCAGCATAATGGGAGGATGGGCCTCCGCGCTGTTATCACCAGAAGGCCAGGGGCTGCTCCTCTGTTCTCTTAGGGTGCTTGACACCACAGAGCAAGTCAGGACCAAGGAAGGAAAGGGACTGATATTCCCTGCCATCAGCCAGGCACTGTGTTCTATGCTTTACACCTAGTGTTGCATTTATTTCTCTCTATCATCCTAAAATTATGGGTGTTTTTACCAGTAGCCTCCATTAAATACAGGTAAGGGGATTAAGGTTCAGAAATGATGAACTATTTGCCAAAAGTCATATAAGTTGCAAGTGAAGGGGATTTGAACTCAGGCCTGCAGACTCCAAAGCCCACCTGCATCACACCAGTAAACGCTCATTAACTTATTGCCTGTGGTCGTGAATCTTACAGAAGCCCCTCCTTCTAATCTACACTAAGAATAGGCCTCCCTGGTACCATTATGCCTGTTAAGGGTCCAGGCGACCAACGCTGTCCCCAGCCAGGAGAGCTGACTCCCTCCAGGGGCCAGGCACCCAACAGGCAAAGCCGCTGGTCCCCTGCAGGATGCGATTCCCATGCCCTCCCTCCCCTCCCAGAGGAGAGGACCCTGGTATCTGCCCAGCACAATTCAATCTCTGTAATTTATCACCCAGTCTTGGGAGAGTTTAGAATCTTTTCCTTTAAAACAGTGGCTGCAACATGCAGAGAATTGGAGTGAAGCCTCCACACGAGCTTCGTGACCAGATCTGCTGCACTCAAGCCCATTATATTGAAATGACTATAAAATTCACACTATTCCAAATCCCCAGAAATAATAGGGTGTTGTGATTTTTTTTTAGAAGTGAGCAAAGCGATGATTTCATAGGCCCGAATGCCAAAATCTGAGCTCAATGCTTCTCAAATGTTTTGTTTTCAAGACCTCTTTCCACTCTTAGAGATGACTGTAGAACCCAGAGAGCTATTGCTTAACCTAACTCACATCTGTCAATATTTACAATTTCAGAAATGAAAATGGAACACATTTGAAATATTTATTCATTTAAAATAATAAACCTAATACATGTTGACATACATAGCATTTTATGAAAAATTGTATTTTCCAAAACCACAAATAGTAAGAGTGGCATTGTTTTACATTGTCACAAATTTCCTTAATTTCTGACTTAATAGAAGACAGCTGAATACTCATATCTGATTCTGCATGCAATCTGTAGTAATATCAAATGTCATGTAGCCCCTGAGAGACCCCTGGTAAACTTGGGCGAGAGAGAGAGAGGCAAAAAAAAAAGCCTACGACCATTGCTTTAACCTTCTGGATCCCTTAAAAGGGTCGCAGGGATCACCCTCCCTAGGAGTCGCTAGAACACACTTTGAGTACCACTCTCTAAGCTTAAAACTGTGATTTACCTCTTGGAGAGTCTCTCCAGCCAAGATACATCTAAAGGGCTGTAGTCTTGATGTAGGAAGTTGGTGGGAGTAAGGGTAGGTTTCAGAGGGCGTGATTTTAGGAGCAAAGACCCCGAGACAAGTGTGGACACATTCAAACAGCACCGCCACCCTGTTGTGCAGGTGCCGCCTCCAGGGGTCTGGCTGGGATGATGCACGTTCACGCTCAAACCGAGCCAGAAGGAAGAGACAAGCAGAGTGGTACCCAGTTCGCTGCTGCCCAGAGCCCAGGCAGTGTCTGGGTGGGGCGGCTGGCTGGGAGAACCGGACTCAGTGGAAGAGATGGGGGAGGGGGGGAATCCTGCTCGGGGGTGGGGCCAGGAGAGCATCAGATCCACAGCCTGAAATCGCAGTGGCTATTTGGATGGCTGCTCTGCCAGTAATAACAATGGTGACAATAATCATACACCACAAATAATGGGAGAATTACCATTTATTGAGCAGTTTGAGGCAGGCAACGTGCCAAGCGCTCGATGTAAATCATTCCATTAATCCCTCACAACCAACCCTTTGAGGTAACTATTACCATAATCCCTTTTCCACACATAAAACAAGGCAGGAGCAGTTGGAGTTATTAACCAAGGCCACACAGCTTCTGTGGCAGCTCAGCCAAAATTTGAGTTCAGGTTTCCTGTTTCCCATTGGATGAAACATGGGGACAAGGTGGACACGCCTCTCGCTTGCCAAGGGTGTTCTGAAGACTTCAGAGCTGAATTGTATCGGCGTCAGCACAAGACTCGGGGAGGTGACAGTTCTCAGTGCCTGGCCCCTTGGTTTCAGGTTCCTCCCCACCCAGCTCTGTCCTGCAAGCTGTCTTACCATTGCTGCCAGCAGCCAGGAAGTTTGGGAACTGGCCCTGCCACCTCCAGCCCCTCTCTAAAGGTCTACAATGACACCCATTCAAAGGTCTGACTTGGAGTCCTTTGGAGCCCTGCTCCCAGCAGACCATCGGGCACAAGGCCAAGGCCACATTCCGCCCCTTCTGAGCTCAGCCTCCCAGAGGTGCGAACGTCCCATAAACAGGCTTTATCCCTTGTTCCCTGAGAAAACAAACATCGTGTGACAATTCTCTTCCAAGGAATCCTCCCTTCTCCCTAACCAGAGGCTCTAAGGAGTTCAGCTTCGCACAAGCTTTTCATTTGTGTGCAGACAAGTACAAAAGGCTCAACCGGATATACCTGTTATTTCCCAATGACCTGTGAGCCCGACGGTTATGTTAAGCCTTGGGTTATGGCTCGGCTTGCACGCAAGGCTGCAGGACTCCTGAGGGCAGTTGAGAGGAGGTGGTGGTGGAGAGGACAGAGCAACAACCCGGCAGTGACAGCACATGATTTAATTCCCCCTAAGCTTTCCAAGCACGCAGACTGTTCCCTCTTTGTCAGCATATAACCTAAGTAATTTGTTCTACTCAGGCAAGAAATGTCTAATTTAAACCACATTGCAGCTAAGCCTCTGGTGAGGAAAGAGCTGCCTGCAGCTTGGCTGCTGTGGCGTTAGGCTGGGTGGCAGCTGAGGCAACGCAGACTCCCGGCCGCCCCTGGCTGTCTCACCCAGGTCATGAGCAGAGGAACGTGCACCGTGAGCTTTAACCGCACGCTCGCTCTTCTGTCTCGTGCTTCGCCCCTCGTGAATGGGTTTAATTTGCCTCGATCTCCCTAATGCCCTGGGTTGGAGTTCCATCTCAGCTTGGGACTACAGGCAAACCTCTTAAACCTCCAACCACTGCTTTTTCTCCTCTGAAAAACAGCCGGGAGAGGTGCAGATGGTCACAGTTTAGTGGAAAGTGATTTGTGGAAAGAAAGAGATCTGTGTTCCAACCCTGCGTTGCCCCTAACTAGCCATGGATTTGAGAATTTCGTCATCGGTAAAATAAGCGAGTTGAATGAGATGGTCTTTCAAGTTCCTTCAGCTCTAAAAGACGATGTGTGCCCCAAATCACTTCCAGTTTGACAAAATAATGATCATAACAGCTATGATTATTATAACTATGACTGTTATTATTATCTGTGATTCTCTGCCATAATCCCAAAGACTTCGCTGGCCAGGCAAATTCTTTTAAGATTCTTCTTCAAAAATACTTTTATTTCCTTAACTGTCGTGACACAAGGAGGATTCTAGCCACTACCACCCTCCTACCACTCCCACTCCCTCCTCAAGCCCTCCCCTGTGTCGGCTTGTCTTTATCTTGCTGAACGTAAATTCTAATTTAAAGCAAATTCCTTGATTTTTTAAAATATTTTTTTTTATTGATTTCAGAGAGGAAGGGAGAGGGAGAGAGAGAATCATTGATTGGCTGCCTCCTGCACGCCTCTTGCTGGGGATTGAGCCTGCAACCCGGGCCTGTGCCCTTGACCAGAATTGAACCCGTGACCCTTCAGTCCACAGGCATACGCTCTATCCACTGAGCCAAACCAGCCAGGGCTTGATTTTTTTTTTTTTTAACTAGGTAGAGATTTTTGCAAACCTGATTCTCGTTTTTGAAAACCTGATTCTCGTTTTTAAATGAATGAGGATTTGAAAAGTTCATCTGATGAAGAAGTGTTTAGATGAAGTGCTTTTAAACACAGTGTGTGAGAGAGAGAGAGACAAGACCTACATCATTGGAAAGGATCTGAGGTGGAGGTCTGTGTCCATCTCATTCTTCACTGAGCTATCAAATTAGCCCCATAGCCACGCCAGGCAGCAAAAGGGTCTCTAAACACCGCCTGCATGTCAAAGCTGTTCCCGAAATCCCAAATCCCCCCTCCCTTTCTGTGCAGTGAAAAATCTCTTCCTTTTCTCTCCCCATTGTGCAATGAATTTTCTCCTCTGGATCCCTTGAGCCCTTTGCACTATTATTCCATTGATTTCACTCTATCTGGTGTTATTTTTGTTTTCTCTCCAATATATCTCTGCTCAACTAGACCCTCAGGACCTGGAAAGTGGGGACTGGGTCATCTGTACAACCCAGCTTCTCTGTTCTCCTCCATCTCTCCCTCCCCCAGCACCTGGTACACATTCACTATTCATAGAAGCATTGAATTGTTGGACCCTGTGAATTGCATCACATGGGATAAGAATGCTCTCTGGTTCAGGAGTTCACAGCCAGGGCTGAGCAGCACTGATCTTCACCCTTGGAGGCAGCCTTGTTAGGCTGGTGATCAGAGAAGGCTGTGGGCTTGGGGCGCTGCTGTTCTGGGGTCCCAGGAGCATACACTGGGGGCCCTGGAGAAAGATGGCTTTTCAGTGGTAGGCAAGGGTTGGTCCAGCCTCACTTGGTAAGAGGAGTTAAATGTTCTCTTCTCCTTAGCCAGGCTTAGAAACAGCCCAGTGACCCTCCTGTGAGCATGTTTTATAAATAGCACCCAACTCACACTAGTTGGGAGGATTTCTGAAACTTTTTTGAAAAACTGCTACTCAGTTTATTTGTCGCAGGCTCTTCCTTCCAGCCTATGGCACCTCCCTTACAAACATTTCCGTTTGCCCTACCCTTTCCCCAAGGCAGACCCTTGAATGCATCTATGCCTTTGTTGCCTTCTGTGTAAAGTCATGTTTGGAGCCCTCAAGCCCTGAGTGGGCTTGTCTTTTTCTTGCTAAAGGTAAATTCTAATTTCAAACAAATTCCTTGATGTTTACTGGGTAGAGATTTTGCAAAAACTTTGGTTCTCATTTAAAACTAATGAGGATTTGAAACTCAGGCCTACCGAAGAAAAGTGCTTTTAAACACACTGGGAGAGCTATCTTATTGGAAAGGTGATTTTAGGTTCAGCAAAGCTTTTTCAATGGAAAGGAGCAAACAAAAGAACATTGTCATGAAAAGTGGCAAAAACAAATAAACAAGCAAACAAAAACCGATTCTAAAATTCATCTTTGATTGTTGCCCTGTCAAGAAAGATGTCGTCATGGATGCTGCAAATTTTGAACTATTTCTTCCGAAAAGGATCAATTTAATTGTAAAGCTGATCACCTTAGTAAAAATATTGAAAGAACTATTCACTAAGAAAACTGTGTCCTTGGAGGTGCTTTTTCTCTTAAAATATGTGAATTATCCCACCAAAGATATTTGAAGAAGAAGAATCTGTGTGGTTGTAGCATGCAGTTGTCAATAGTAAAAAGGGAGTTGGGAATTTCATGACTCCCAGGCTCACTAGAGCCAGAGGAGGCTGTGTGACCAGGAGAGGCTCCGCTGAGAATCCAATGGATGGAAGCTGTGTCCTTTTTCTCTAATAATTGGGGTAAGCGTGGCACGGGCAACTTCGCAAACCATCCTCGGAGAGTGAAGAGAGCTACAGAAGACCAAGACAGGTTACCTAAATGCTTGAGACCCAAAGCAGATGAAACCTGTTTGCTACCAAAAATGCAGTTGGAGAAGCAACATTCCTCAAATGGAGGAGAAGTGACTGAAATCTCCTGTCCCAGAGGGGTGAGGCAGCTAAACACTGACCTTTCCTTCCCAGCCAGGCAGGGATGCTGGCTTAGACAAAACGGAAGGGTAGGAGCTTTTTATTTCTTAATAAGACATCTTAGAAATGATGGCAAACATGGCAGAAGGAGAGGGGGAAAGGCCGTGGCACTTCGAAGCCGGTAGTTGGAGGAAGCTGGAGGAAGAAAGAGAACTTCCAGCTGGAGTGGAAGGATGCTAAGCGTTCAGGTCAATAGATCAGAGAGGGAAATACAAGTGAAGCCAGAACAACTTTGGGGAAAGGGCATGGGAGGGGGGGGGGGCGGGGGGGAAGTCGTTTTCCTTTCTGAATCTGAGAAGGGAACTTCCTTGTGGGCGAGGGAAAGGAAAGCCACCAGGAATGCCAACAGTTTATGTGAAATCTGACCCTATAACGTCCCACAATAATCTCTACAACATTGTGACACCGTGTGCATAAGGGTCCCTTGCCTCAGCTCTAAAAATGCCATTAGATACATGTCTGTTTCATCAAGCTATATGAAATTGGCTCTGTCTGCAAATTTCTGTAAAACAATTTGCAGTAATGGGAGGCTGCTAGGGTGTATGGGACATGGGAGAAGGAGGACTTCTTGAAGTTAAAAACTTCAGATTCTTCTTCGAATATGTTTGAAGGAGGAGGCACTTCTTGAAGTTCAAAACCTTTCCATAGAGACCTTGAGCATAGGGAAATGGGAGAAAATCTTTATATTAGGGAAAGAATAGCACCAACCACAGCCTCAATGCCCAATGCTTGGATCTGCTGGAATAATCAGTCTAGAAAATTCATGAGTCAAGGTGTCCACACAATGGGCCCCACAAAATCTGAAGGGAAGGGAAAGAGAAAGCCAGAAAGCCAGTAGACTAAGTGTTGCATACATGCAAACACGTTCATCACCGTGGCTGTTTGGTGGTGGAATCATTTATACATGTATAAATACATGATATTTGTCTACATACTAGGTGTATCGGTTAATAATGCGGATTTTTTTCAATAGATGGAGTTACACATATGTTGATATATATGCGATTTGATATGTATGCTATTTTGTTGTATTGAGAACAAACTTCAAAACTTCATATGTCAAATTTTCTGAAGGTGTTAACATCATAGATATTTTTACGCTTAAAAATGTTGAATTTTGTGCCCAAAAAAAGAGCATTTGCGGGAAGTTTTAGTTCATTACTTTATTTTGAAGAAAAGTGCTGCTGAAAGTTATCGTATACTTCGGGAAGCTTATGGTGAACATGCTTCATCTCAAGATACTTGTGAACGCTGGTTTAAATGGTTTAAAAGTGATGATTTCGCCCTAACCGGTTTGGCTCAGTAGATAGAGCGTCGGCTGCGGACTAAGGGGTCCCAGGTTCGATTCCGGTCAAGGGCATGTGCCTTGGTTGCGGGCACATCCCCAGTAGGGAGTGTGCAGGAGGCAGCTGATCGATGTTTCTCTCTCATCAATGTTTCTAACTCTCTATCCCTCTCCCTTCCTTTCTGTAAAAAATCAATAAAATATATTTTTTTAAAAAAATAAATAAATAAAAGTGATGATTTCAATGTGAAAGACAAAGAACGTCCAGGTCAACCAAAAGAGTTTGAAGACCAACAATTACAAGCATTATTGGATGAAGATGCATGTCAAACTCAAAAACAACTTGCATAAAGATTAAACGTTGCTCAGCAAACAATTTTCGATCATTTACAAGCAATGGGAACGATTTTAAAGGGAGGAAAATGGGTGCCACATCAACTGAACAATGAAAGACAAATGGAAAACCAAAAAGTCAGAAAGTCTTTTTTGCATCGAATTGTGACTGGCGATGAAAAGTGCATTTATTTTGAGAATCCCAAATGTACAAAATCATGGGTTGGTCCAGGTCAACCGTCAACATCGACTGCAAGGCCAAATTGCTTCGGAAAGAAGACAATCCTCTGCGTTTGGTGGGATCAGGAAGGTGTGGTATTGTGAGCTTCTAAAACCAGGTGAAACCGTTAATACTGATCGCTACCAACAACAAATAGTCAATTTGAACCACGATTTGATCGTAAAACCACCAGAATGGGCCAGAACACACGGCAAAGTAATTTTGCTTCATGATGACGCACCATCACACACTTCAAAAACAGTTCCCAGTATTTAGTGCAAATGTGAATGAAGTTATCTGAAAACAGGTCCAGATCAATCCCTACCCCCATCTCATTTTTATCCTAAAGCACTGGTTACATGGACAGCAAATGTTCTGAGAGGAGGATCTTAAATACACAAAGGATTTCCCAGCTTATCACCAACACATGATGCAAGCAATCACCTATAGCGCTGAGTTGGGTAATGTCCTTTTAACTCTGAATTCTAAGTTACTTCATGGCGGTAGTCTTAGATTTCAGGCATTATTCGCAGCCAGGCATAGAGGAAAAGCACAATGGTATGATTGATGACCTAGAAAGAGCAGCAACAGCTTCTAATTTCCACTCATCTGCTGTGTCATATGGTACGTTTCAGAAACTCACTTAAAATTGAGAAAATAAGCCATTCCTAATTGTATTTAAGTAAGGAAATAGCTCATTTATGAATCTAAGAAGATTAGAGAATCTTTACTGTGTTTATTTAGAACCCATGCCAAAAATTTTTACAGAGGCATAAGCCTGGTTTTCCCTTTTCCTTGAAAAAAAAAAAAGCTAATAAAGCCAAATGGTTAAATAAAAAGAAAAAGGCCTTCATGTGTAGTTAAATCATTTTTTGCACTTCATGGTATGT
The DNA here is from genome assembly GCF_000147115.1 of Myotis lucifugus. Taxonomy (NCBI): domain Eukaryota; kingdom Metazoa; phylum Chordata; class Mammalia; order Chiroptera; family Vespertilionidae; genus Myotis; species Myotis lucifugus. The sequence continues at coordinate 18,572,083 of NW_005871054.1, read as the reverse complement.
TCCTTTTAGGTGGATCCTATTTTTTAAAAATGAATATAGCATTGTATTATTGAAGTTTCATATGACTCAATATAAAAATAATAATAATAAGACCATTTTCCAATTAGTTTGAATTTCCTTAAAATTCAATTCAGGTTAGCTCAACAGATCTTTTAAAAACAAAATCCCGAGCATGTTGTTTTAAACTCTTTAATGTGTTCCCAATGGACTTACAATAGAATCCCACCCCCTTACCAAGGCCTACCCCACCTGGACCCTTATTACCTTGCTTCATGCACCACGAGCCAGCTGAACTGGTCTCCTTACAGGGTCTCAAACATCACAGTTCTGGGTCTTGCTGTTCTTTTTTGCCTGAAAAGTTCTTCCAGATCTTTGCATGGCTGGCTTCATCATGTATGTCCTCTCAGCCCACCATTCCTTGCCCTTCCTCTCTGGGGCAGGGCCCCACCCCACTCCATTGCTATCAATCCTATCACCTCTCTTTCCCAGCCGGCATCCATTACAATATGCTTATCTTGTTTCTTGATTGTATCTGTTTCTGTCACTAGATTTTAAGTCTCTTGAGAACAGACATCTTGTGTGTCTTTTTCACCATTCTCTTCCCTCAGTGCCTGCCACATAGAAAGTGTTCAATAAATATGTGTTGAATAAATGAACAAATGATACAACATTGATCTCTATTTTTCTTTCTGGGATTTCTGTGTCAGGTTTTGGTTTTGGTTTTATGTGCCAATTACTGAGAAGGAGAAGAGGTGAGGGAATGAGGGGATGGACTTAGAGGGCCAAGGACTGAGCCCTGGGGTTCAGGGTTCCTGTGGAAGGGAGGAACTGTCAAGCAAGTGTGAGTAGGAGAAACCTGTAAGGTAGAAGGAAAACCAGCAGAGTGTATTATCTCAGGAGAAAGATGGGGGAGTGTTTCAAAAAGAGTGGTCAGTTGTAGACAATGCCACTGCCTCTAAAAATCAATTAAGATGAGGACCGGAATATGTCCATTAGATTTGCAACATGAAAGGAATCAATGATCTAGACAAGAGCAGTTGGAGTCCATGATGGGGACTCACTGGGAGTCAGTGGAGGGTAGATGGGCAATGAAGAATTGGAGGCAGAGTGCAGAGTTAAGGAGAAATAAAGAGATCTAAAAGAATCATCTTGAAAAAAGCAAACAGTAGAGATGTATGGTAGAATTGCAGTGCTAAGCGTTTCGCTTGAGTTTTGTCATCATCAATGTGAATTAAGATAGATGAATTTGGTGATTTTTCCAATACTTGGGGGGGGGGATATAAATTGTTACCACTTTTCTGGAGGGCCATATCCTTCAACCCAACGATCCTATTCTAGGAATTCATCCTAAAGATGGGTGGATGAGTTTGAGAAGATGTATATACAAAGATGTTCAACAGAGTATTTATAAATGATTGCAAGTAATTGGGAAATACCTAAATATTCAACAATAAGGGATTGGATAAATAAATTGAGACGTCCATATAATGAGATACTTTGCAGCTATTAAAGACTACATATTTACATTCATTGATATGGATTGATGACATGATGACTTGAGTAAAAAAAATGCAGTATTAAAAGCAGTATAAAGAGTAAAACCCCATCTGTTGAACTCTGAAGCAGTTGCTAGAGTTCTCAGTTGACCCTAAGGGGGTTCTAGAGCTGGGATGGCCCAAGGAGGGAGGGAGAGCTTGAGTGGGGCAGATCCCTTCAGTGGAGGGCAATCCCCAGTGAGGGACGCAGTGGTGGCATCAGCAGCCCACACTCCCCACAGCTGATGGAGTGAGGGCCTCTGTCCGGAGGGGTCCTTGGGTGACACATCACAGCATCCGTCACAGTCCTGCAGTTGCTAGTCTCTAGTTACAGAGATGACCACACTGGCACTGCCTGTTGTGTATTCTCTTCAGGAGCTAATGAGACCAGGGGTATGACATTGTTCTGTAAACCCAAGGACTATGGACTGCAATGTGTTGTTATTCATCATTATGTTATCTGCTCCTAACCGGCCTGTCTTCACCTTCCTTAGGCCTGAACAGTAACATTTTCTCTTTCTCCATCTGTCTATTCCTGGGTCATTGACACAGGGGAGAAATAAGAAGGAAAAGCAGGTTCTGGTTCTAAAAAAGAAAAGGGCTGGTGCTTTTCTTGGCCATGTGCACACTCCGCAGTGGGTCCTGTCCGCTCGCTGAGATCTGGGCTCCCTCCCCCAGGCCAGGGCTGAGGAGCCTGGACTGCCAGGGTCAGGAGCATGACCCCCTGAAGGATTCCAGCCCTCTCTTCCTCCCTTCTCCCCGACTGAGACACGCCCCTGGATAACCTTGGAACTAGATCAGGGAAGAAAGGAAAGCCACCTTGGGCAACAGAATTTCACCGCAAGGAGAGGATGATGTGAGAGAGAAGTCAAAGCCCAGGTGAGAGTCTGAGAGGCCAACATTCCCTTTGTTAGAGTCGGATCAGGGGAAGAAGAGGAAACAGTATTTTCTTGGACGTTTCTAAGGAGAATTTCTTTTCCTGGGAAGCTAGTAAACATCTCTTTAAAGAACATGTGTGGTCACACAAGTTGAAGGCTGAGCAAATTACCTCCCTGCCCCCAGATGATTTTAAATGGTAGCAGATAGGAGGCGGAGTCAAGGCTCCCACCCCCTACCCCCCCCCCCACCTCCACCCCCAGGCCGCCCTGGCTCACTATTGCTTTTCTCTGCCACCAGCTCTGGAAGGGCCAGGCTGCTTTTCAGACCCAGGATGCCTGCAGGCTGACTGACAGGCACTCAGAGGGAGGGTTTTGTGTTTCCCTAAGTACTGAAGCTACCCCATCACCCCTATGGCTCTAAACCACTCAGAAATGCTAAAACAACAGACAGGGTGTCCCTGGGGGCATGTCTGGCAAACAGCAGACCCCAAGTGAAGAGAGAGAGAGGGAAGACAAATCACAGGAGAGAAGAAAACGATCTCTCTTCCCAGAAACGCTCACGAGAAAGATTGCATGCCACCCTCAGGAAAATACTGGTGTTGTGGGACTTTGGAGGTTATAGGGCCTGAGGAGAGCGCTACTCACTTTTACTTATGCCTTGAGCCAAGGTAAAGAGTACTAAACACGTGTAGCCTGATTGTAGTTAAAGTGTCTGGTTAGGTACAACCAGGCATGGAATCCTAAACCAACACTGGAACTCATGAGAACATGGGGGAATGGTCACGATACGTCCTGAACTTCCAATAGTTTCAGTTACATCACTAACATGAATGAAACAGTATTTGAGCAGGATCCCAATTTTGAAAAACAAAATAAAGAACTCTCAGTGTGTCAAATGAAAAGACCAGAATGCCAGACACAAAAAGCCAAATGTTTCTCCTAGTGTGTGTGTGTGTGTTTTTCTTTGCGCTTTTCTAATTTGTTTGTTCTACAATGATCTCATATTCCTACTGTAGTGGTCGGCAAACTGCGGCTCGCGAGCCACATGCGGCTCTTTGGCTCCTTGAGTGTGGCTCTTCCACAAAATACCGACTTCTGCGCATGGGCCATGAAGTTTCAATCGCACTGTACGTGCGCGCCCACACGTGGTATTTTGTGGAAGAGCCACACTCAAGGGGCCAAAGAGCCACATGTGGCTCACGAGCTGCAGTTTGCCGACCACTGTCCTACTGGAATCTGAGCAATAGAACTCAAGAACTGCAAGAACACAGTTTGGTCAGATGAGCTGATTCCCTGGTTGTGAACACTTCTCCGCAAATGTCCATTCACACGCATAGGTGGTATAAAAACACGGTGTGTGTGTGTGTGTGTGTGTGTGTGTGTGTGTGTGTGAGTGTGAGTGTTCCAGTGCTCTGGGCTGTTCCTTCCTTCTCAACCAGGATGCTTTTTGTCTCTGGTTAGCCCTCAAATCCTGTGTAACCTCAGACCACATTTCTGGAGGGACAATCTCCTAGTACTGTGCCCCCAGCCTTCTAGTAGGTGGCTCCTCCCAGTCCACCTTCAATAGGGCCCCCAAGGACTGTGTCTGGTCTCCACTGTGGCTCTCTGGGGATGGAGGAGGGGAAAGAGAAGGAGCACCATGATTTGCTGACCTGCAGCTCTGTTTATATGCCCTTTGGCAGGAGGAAGCCAGGACTAACTGCCTGACCCTCCAGTGGCAGAGGCCTGGGTTTCTTAACTGCTTCCTTTCCTCAGTGGGTAGTGCCTTCCCTCTCTGCAAGCCCTTTAAAGGGCAGTTTAAATAGCACAGTGTAGCCCTGACCAGTTTGGCTCAGTGGATAGAGCGTCACCCTGTGGACAGAAGGGTCCCAGGTTCAATTCCAGTCAAGGGCATGTACCTTGGTTGCGGGTGCAGGAGGCAGCTGACCGATGTTTCTAACTCTCTATCCCTCTCCCTTCCTCTCTGTAAAAAAAACCATAAAATATATATTTTTTAAAATAATAAATAAATAAATAGCACAGTGTGTGAGGCAAAGGGTTGTACTCTCCCATGCCCTTCTCCATTTGCGTCCTTTTAACTGCCATTCCATTGTTATTCTCTTTGTAAAAGCTCATAAATTCTGTAACTGCCAGGGCGTTGTCTTTGGGGGCCACTCTAACCATCACCACATACCTGCAAATGATTAATAAGCAGCGTTTGGTTAATGAGTAACATTCAGCTCTGATATTAATAACAGATCGTAGGGCCAGACACAGCTGGTGGCAATTTAGTGACACTGGGTCACCTTAGTGTTTTTGAGCAATAGCTTGGAGGAGAGACTGAACGCTGCCAGACTGAACGCTGCCAGATGTCACCGAGCTAAAACAACAAATGTAACAGGGTCCCAGGAAGATCTGTGTGTGCGAGCAACAACACACACACACACACACACACACACACACACACACACACACGGCAAGAGATTCCTGCTCCCTTCCAATGCCACATGTATTTTCACCACACAAAGACCCTGTGGGCCCCTCACATGGCCTATGACTGCCTCTCCATGGCTCTTTACATCCCTAGAGCAAGAACATCTTCTAAACTAAAACATCAGGGCTCGTTGGTTGGCCATGAGTCAGAAGTTAAGAATATTCTGGAAAAATTGGGGGGAAACTGGTTTCTTAATGTGAGGCATCAAGCAGTGTTCCCTACTGACCATCTTTGTTCAGCCGTGTTGAATAACTTACTCAATGCTAAGCACCTCCAGGGACTGGGGTGACAAAGCAGAAAACGTCTTTCCCTGTGGGGCTCCCCTCGTGAGTGAGGGTGTGTGGACAGGAGCACCACCGCCAGGAGGAAATGCCTGGGTGCCTTTCCCTTTCTCTACTGTCTTCTCCACAGATCAGCATCCCTTTCCTTCCCTTCTCACATGCTTCCTCTCCCTTCTCTTAGGAAAGAATGTGATATTTGACGGGCATGTTGTCAGGGACCTGAATTCTAATTATAGCTCCATCCCTAGCAACCTATGAGTCGGGGACAGAACCATAACCAATAAAGATGACAAGTTTTATTGTGTAAATTAGTTCTTCATGTAAGTTTGCCATTCTGACACCTTGCTGTTTAACCAGATGCTTTGTCAGAAATTATAATGTAACCATTTGAAGGGCTGCAGGTAAAGGATGAACAATGCCCTTTCCCTTTCGGTATAACCATTTGATTTTTTATTAACTTTCTAGCTCTGTTTCCCTAGAAACCTGGTAAAAATAGCCCTAAGTAGGAAATTCTTTATGGACTGGGATAACTGTGAATACACATTGGTAGCCCTATCTTTGGATTTCGCTTACTATGGTGGCTCTTGTAACTGATATGATCCAGTGTGGACCACAGAAGCTATGCCCATGGAGTTTCTCCAAAAGATATGAATTGCTGTAGAGTATGACTTCCACACCCTCCCGGTGTCAATCTCATTTCTTCACACCTGAGTCATCACTTGGGAGCCGACAACAATAACTTCCGACTTCAAGGTCTTGCAGAAGAGCAATGCCAGATGTGCCCTGTTGGCATACTTTGCATCCTGGCCTCTGACCTCTCTGAGTCCAAGGGTGCCCAGTGTGGCAGGGCAGTCTTGTGAGTCTCCATGTGTGGTAGGGCCTTAGAAGACCCTGGTGGGTGTAGCAGGTGATGTTTTGACTTTTAGTGGTTTGAACAAGAACATTTTTCTGTTAGCTATCTGCATGAGTCCAAAGTCCAGTCGTATTTTTAAATTACCAACTTCTCTTTACAAATCTAAAAATAATTTGTATATGAATGTTGACAGGTTTCACGTGAGGACATTGTACTCAGTGGAAGAAGCAAGTAGGAAAGGGCAAATTTGCTACTGATTTCACTTACTAGTATATGAGGTAGCTAGAGTGATTAAGTTTATAGACAGGGAGTGGAAGGGAGGTTGCCAGGGGCTGGAGGGAGGGGAGAATAGGGAGCTTTTTAATGGGGATAGAGTTTCAGTTTTACAAGATGGAAAGAGTTCTGGAGATTGGTTGTACAATGTACTTAAAACTACTGAACTGTACACTTAAAATGGTTAACATGCCAAATTAGATGTTATGTGTATTTTAGCCCAATTTAAAAATTTTTTAAATTGGCAGGTTCCTCTAACTATCACACTTAAATCATATTTTCCATGACTGGGCTAAGGCTGTTTCCAAATAAGTAGTTTAGGAAGAGTTGCGTGTCACTTTTCTAGTTCTGTCTTCCAGTTATGGTTAAAAATCACCTATATTTCACTTATTATTATATGACCAATTGACAGTTTCAGCCATCAGTCACCACAAGCACTCCTATACGGGGGCTCCCATGACCCTTTAGAACACCACCTAGGGGTCAACTGTGGAACTGCAGGCCACGCAGAGGAGAAGGAGGAAGGCCCCCTGGCTAACACGCCTCCCACTCCTTAATGGGAAAGAGATCCTGGAAAAGTAGGCAATTCCAAGCACCATCCATTTCCCACAATTCTTCCAATCAGTATAGTTTCCAGGATCTTGCTGCTATGAAAAGAGAGATCTCCCAATATTTATATCACTTGAGGTTAAAATAAATAGTCTTTTTATGGGATAGAGTACTAATACTTTGCTAATAAAAGCTTCAATTCCTAATCCTTTGTTACTATCTTTAAACAATGTAACATCTCCAGTGCAAATAAGGCTAAAAATTCTCTCATAAACTCTTGTACCCACTTATCAATGTAATAAAGTCATTTGGAATAATGTCCCAAAGATTTTGTGTTTGCTACAAGACTGCGTTATGGAATCACAGGGTCAAGAGTAGTAGAACTTAAACAGCTTTAGAGACCAGGTGGTTTGAAGATCAGTGGTTCTTCGCCATTATAGAGTCACAGACCCCTTGGCACTCTGATAAAAATTAGAGGCTTTTGTCTTATCTAATATTATTTTGAATACAGATTTAAAGGGTTTGTGAATGCCCAACACATGCCCACCCCAAAGTTCATAGAGTGAGAATTCTTGCTCTCGCCCCACCCCATAATTTGGAAGTGATATTTCTGGGAAACACTACATTGAAGAAGCAGCCTAACAGAGCTGGATGCTGGAGGGAGATGTGGTCCCACACACAGTGTGATGATGTGTCAGGACCAGCCCTGGCAAAACCCATTCCCAGAGTGCACATGTTGTCTAGGGAGGAGCAGGAAGAGGAGAAGAGCAAAGGAACTGCCCAATAGAGATCACAGTTCTGAGGGTAACCCACTCAGAATCAGCAGCCATGAAAAGCAAGAGTCGTCCTATTGCCTAGAGAGGAAGAAGAACTGGAGTAGGTGGCAATCCAGGGACAGTCCAAAAGAGCATGGACAATGACCCATGGGTTGAACAAAAATGACATGCAGGAGAGTTTGGCTGAAGAACGGATTGTAACCCAGAAGTAGAGAGAAATAGTAGTCAAAATAGCAGAAGAGCAGCAAGAGGTGAAGACCAAGAGCAGAGGCACTGTAGAGCTGCATGCAGAAGTCTGGATTTATTCATGAGACCTCTTCAGGGGCTTCTAGAAAAATCATTGGACTTTTTAAAAGACTGGATTTCCAATATGGTGGAGAGAAGCATTGTTCTTTGGGTTCTTGCTTTGATTTCCCAAGACACACAGAGTAGGAAGAGCCATTTGTGATATGTTTTGGCTTGAATTCCCTACTGAAACACAGCAGCAGTCAAACTGGCACTCCAGGTAAGTTTCCTTCAGCTGCTATCTGGGGAGCATCAGCTGCTATGGACTTTGTACCAAATTATCATAAATCTTTCCAAACCTCAGTTTCCGTGTTAAGGACCAAGGTTCCTTCCAACTCGAAAATCGAATTCCATGACCAAATGGAAGGCCAGGGTTGGGCTCTTTCAGCTCAGCAGATTGAAATGAGTCATTTCTGAATTGTTGGCATAAGCACCATCCTCTTCACTCAAACATTCCCTTGAGGCCTAATTTTTTCTTTTTTTGGAAAATGGGGATGGGGAGGAAACCTGTAAGATACTAAAAAACATTTCCTATAATTAAGGAACAAAATGAAAAGGACAGCCATCAGAATTGGAGTTATAATTCAAGCTGGACTGATTCCAAGAGTGCACACCGCTAAAATTGGGGCTCATAACTGAAAGTTTAGAGGTGGGGCAGGCTTCAAGGTTGACTAATCCAGTGGCTCCAGCCCCACTTCCCCATGATGCCTGTGTTCAGGCTGGTGGTGATATGGCTACTGCAGCAATGTTGCCAAGCTTGACATTGACACATGACAGTGTCTAAGAAGAGAAACTCTCCCTTTCTAAGGCTGTCTCTCTTAAGGGTGGGGAATTTTCCAGAAGCCCCAGCAAATTTCCCCTTGAGTCTCATGAAGCCGAATTGGTTTATATGCCTTGTTTCTGAACCTGCCACTGGCAGGTGTGATGACATTATGCCTAGACAATTTAGGCTTACCCAAAAGGTACAAGGCCTACAATGGGGGAGAGGTGAATACCTGAAAAAAAAAATCAAGATTTGTTGGAGTGATGAAGTAAGAATGGCTGCTGAGAAGACAATCATCAGTGTGCCTACCGTATGCTGTATTTCAAAAGTCTTAACCGCATTCTTTTTAAAATTGTCTTTTGAAATACAATGGAATGTGTGACCATGTTCCCCATTTTACAGATGTGGTAATTAAGCTCAAGGTCACGCAGTTGGGTTAGAACTCAGGACAAAGACCTTATTACTCAGAACCCAGGGCTTCTCTATGTACATTCCAAAAGGTTTAAAATTTTGACTTATCCTTTTATCCAGAAAGTCTATTTCTGAGGATGATTATAAGAAAATAATGATTGGGAAAATAAGAATAAAGAGAGACAAGAATGTTTGTTCCAGTATCAATCTATCTATCTATCTATCTACCTACCTACCTACCTACCTACCTATCCTTAAAAGTGGAAACAATCTAAGAGCCCAGTAATATGCAGTTAGTTAAACTAATGATAGTACATACATACAATGGAATATCATGCAGCTGTTACCATTATATTGTAGAAGAAAAGGCAGTGACCTGGAAAAATGTTCACAATATATTGTTACACAAAAGCAGGCTGGGCTAGAAAACTGTTGTGAAAGAAAAGCAGACCTGGATAGATGAAGAGATATGTACACCAACATTTTACTGGTGCTTATCCTTGTACAGTGGAGTCATAGATGATTTTAATTTTCTACTTTGTGCTCATTTCAATTTTCCAAATTTCTTCAGTGAGAATATATAACAAAGGATTTCTTTGGTGAGAACATTATAATCAGAAACACTGTCTGCTAGTTGTAAAAATATTTTTTAAATTAAATAATTTCTTTTCACGAGAACACTGATTTTTAGACATAGCTGTCAGGTCCCAGAGGGTTCCACGAAAGATTTCTGGAAACAGAGTCAGGGGGGATGGCAACAGCCCTCACCATGGCCCCTGCAACAGCCTCCTCAGACGTATCCTCAACGCTGATGAAATCTTAGGGTAAGAAACATCACTTGGGAGGATTCTAGAAATTCTACCCTCAACTGCATCAAAGAGTGGTCACTGTATCTGTGGCCGATGAGCGAGGCACAAGTATGAGCTTTACATAGGAATCCTGGGGACAACACAATGCTACAGATTCTTCTTAATACAACACTCATGACAATAGTTATTTCTGAAGTTTAAAGTTCCTGGCACATATTCAGTGCCTAATAAATATTGAGTTAATGGAGAGATGTTAGGCCAAGAAAATGGATTTCAAAATATTAAACAGTGAAATTAGCAATTCATAAAGACTCAGCACAATGCCTGCTACAGATTATATTGTGGTCGAGGCCAGAAGGACTCTCAGACACTCTGCTTTTTCTGGAATCATTCCTGGGTCTCCTGACCACCCAAGTCTTGTGGCGTTCTCCCACATTCATCCCAGTAGTCACAGACGAGAAGTACTTTCTTTTCTGTTTACCTTCTAGCCCCCCGTGATTCTGGGTCCTGTACGTACAGAAAATACCCAAGCAACAGCACAACCAAAACCCCACATTTTCAGCCTCAAAGCAAAACACAAAAGAAAGAGGGGTGGAGGGGGGGAATCCCAAAGCCTGAAGGCATTTAAGGACCAAATGCAGATGCGAAAATGAAGTGGCCCACCCACCCCACATTCTTCAAATAGGTGACTGGGGAAGGCTGCCAGGTCCTGAGCTAGTATCATTAAAGGAGCACATCCAAGGGTACCCCACTGTCTGCTCTGCTTTGAAGGCAGACAGCTCCCCCTAATTGGAAACAGCTTTATTCGCATGCCAGATGTCCATGCTTCCCTTTCAATTATTTTCAGAAACATCATAAAGGACCATTAGTGACGGTGTGAAATGTCCTTTTCTTTAAAAAAAAAAAAAAATTCGTTCATCCTTATGAGTTCAGTCTGATACGAAGATTGCAATCTGCTTATTCCTCTGGGGTGGTGTTTCCTGTGTGTGTGTGTGTGTGTGTGTGTGTGTGTGTGTGTGTGTGTTTGTGTGTGTGTGTGTGTGTTTTCAGGCTAGGAATGTGCTTCACTTGAACTCAGAAATACTACCACACACTTGGTTTTAATCACAAAGAGCAGACAGTGTTAACAAAAGTTCTCTCTCTCTCTCTCTCTCTCTCTCTCACTAAATTACTACACCTGAGCACTTCCTAAGGATAATATAAATAATCAAAATTCTTGGAAGCAGAGTGTCCTTATCATGAAGTAATAAAATAGTGTCAAGTTCTGGAAACCACATTTGGACATTTGGAAAGGGGTGCTGACCTGTTAGAGAAACCCTAGGGAGTATGTTGCGACCAGCATGGACTTCGGACCCCTTTAGGGCCGGGTATGTGTCTTGTCTTCTCTTGTACCCACTGCCCCTGGCGCAGTGCCTGCATGGAACACACTCAGAAATATTTGTTAAGTGAATGAGTGAGTAAGTGCATCCATATTTTATGCACAACCATTGATGTAAGCACATGTGTTTAAAATGGAAAATAAAAGATAGGGCACGACAGCTCATTTCAAATGTTTGAAGTGCTATCGCAGAGAAGAGAGCAGAGTTATTCTCTCTTGTTCACTGGACCGGAATGAGGGCTACTCAGTGAAAATTACAGGAAGGCCGCTTCGACCCAGGATCATTAATGCTATGCATGTCCACGTTGGGTACGTGGGACGTTTGGGTACATTCCTGGCACTCAATTTTAATTTGAGTAGTAGAGGAATATAGCTAGAAAGAGAGATTTGCATTTGTGGACAAATTATTTGTTTGTTTAAGATATCTGTGTGCATGGTGCCAGAGGATGCTGAGCACAGGTTGGGTGGGTAATAAAAAAAGGCAGGAGTTCTTCCCTTTCCAAGCTTATGGTCTATTCAGGAACACAGACATATGAGCTGGTAATCCCACTTCACACAGGGCAAGAAGGGCTCTGGCAGGGGAAGTGCTCGGGGATCCCAGGAGGCTTAGATCAGGTAATAAGAGGGGGATCGGGGCGGATGATTCAGCATCTATAAAAGCCTGAGGCATGAACCACCTGAACCCTGAATCTTTAAAACAATCACTCTTCCCACTTCGGGTCTACTGTAGGCCTGAGAAATGGTCTCTATTTCAACCTGCCAATCAACCTTGATGGCTGAGTTTCGCTTTTCAAGTCTCGAGACTTATTGCTAAGTCTCATCGGGAAGCTAGGTGCTTACCTCATTCCTACTCCTGGCCCATCTCTAAGGAGTCAGCGCTTTAGTAGACACAGAGCTCTCCAAACACAGAGCAAGCTTGGGATATCTGATCATCTCAGACACGACAGCTGGGTGTTATATGCCTGATCCAAGAGCCAAGTCAGCGAAGCTACACTCAACCCGACCGGACTGGCATGTGATGAGTATAGCAAGATGATGAAAAAGTTCTGGAATTCGATAGTGGGACACAGCCTTGTGAATACACTAAAAACCACTGAAGTGTACACCTTAAAATGGTGAATTTTATGGTATGTGAATTCATCTCAATAATATCAAATTTTTAAACAGCAACAAGAGATGGCTGTTGGAAGAGGCAGAGCGTAAATATCTCTGGTTAAACTTGCTGCTTTTCTTGTATTTACTGGAAGAGGAAGGAATTGTCTTTGGACATGATGTTCTTGCCATCTTTAAAAATTCCTGACAATCTACAACCCTGTTAAGGCATGAAAAAAAAATTTAATTAGTGCTGACTCTGTACACAGTCTATTAATTAATACCTCAATAATTACATGTTGGCAGTCTCATGCTTTATAATTATAAGCATGCTTTCATATCTATCATCACAGGCAGCACTGAGTAGTACAAGAACATCTGGGGAGGACTGAAGCTTGGTCCTGATTTGCCATTAACCACATCCTTGGTGACCTTGAGTGAGGGGGCGGGGAGGGAGGAACCTCTGAGTCTCGTGTTCTCACCTCTAACATGAGCAGCTACCAGGCCCCAGTTGTCCCCATGATTCTGGGAATCTCTAACTTTCATAATCTTCAGAACAACCCTGTAAGGTAGATAGGTAGGGCTTTTTGCCCATGTTTTATCCATGAAGAAACTATGGGCCAGGGAGTTGAAAGTACTGATTCGTTTTGAACCAGGACCGGAAGTGAGTTTGCCTGAGTTCCAGTCCAGGAATCCTTCTGGTGTGAGAGGCATGTGAAGCCTTCATCCCAGTCATTTACCATCTAAGGCTATTCAACTAACGAGCGTTTGAGGCAAGACGGTAGGCTCTTGAGAGAGGTAAACAGTAACATCAGAAAGGGCCGCAGTGGAGGAAGTCAGGAGAGTCTGTTTGCTGAGGAGTTTGCATTCCCTGAGCACAAGGAGAGTGGGAATTGCCAAGAAACCCTGAGTTTTCCAGTTAATCAGGACGCAACTGAGTTTTTATAGGAAATTGCCCAGCTCTTTGGAAACTTCGTGTGGTATAAATATGGCCTTGGAATTCTATATATTACCTTAGCAAAAGGCAGAAACATTTTGGAACCCGTGGATTTGGAGATCTGCTTGAAGTATTATTACAATAATTTTCAGCAAAACTGTATACTATGAAATTATATTGCTAAAAGCAATTTAATTTTTTGATCTTTGGGACTTCTTAATAACAAGCAGAGTGAAGGTAGAGTAGAAAAAGCAGTACTGAATTTAAAAAAAAATAGATCTTGGCACTCCATCTAACCAACTGGGTGTGTGTCCCTAGACAATTCACTTAACCTCTCAGATCTTCAACATCCTCAACTGAAAATAGAGATCATCTCTAAAGTCCAGCTCAGCTCTAAAATACGATGATCAGATTCCACATACTTGAACACATTCTTCTCCCTAAGTCTTGGGATTGCTGTCTCCTCCAGCCTGTACAAATAGAACCTTCTTCACTATCCTCATTTCTTTTTGCCCAAGGAGCAGAAAGCCCAGCCACAGTCTGGTGCCTTCTCCAAGAGCCAGAAGCAGGTGACACCAAGTGACTCTATCATGACTGTCTACCCAGCTAGAGAAAGTTTCCTTAGAGGAACATATCGAGCCTGATCTTGACTAGAAAAATACTATAGTGAAGTGGTTAAGAGTGTAGGCTCTGAAGTCAGCCAGACATGAATCTGCCATATACTAGCGACCTTGGGCAAGCAAGTACACCATGTCTAATAACTAGTGAGCGCTCAATAAGCTTAGCCTGCAGGCCTCTATAAAACCACTGTGGGATCATAAATGTCACACAGGCTGGATTTCTAAGTAGAAATGTTTCTCCACCATCTCTGGCAAAATTGTTACCCAAGGATAACAGGCCCAGCCAGTCATGGAGGGGAGGGAAGTGATCTTTATCCAAGAGGAAGAACATCTGATTCAACATTTAAATGAGTAGCTTAAATTCGTATGGAAGAGTAGAGTGAGAGAAGAGGCAAAGGAAGAGGAGAACTGGATGAGAATATAAGAAACAAAGAAGAAACAGAGTAAATGATGAATGAGAGGTTAATGCTGACAATTTCTATTTTATGATAAAAGGCATTTCTAAGCAAATTCTAACCATTTTATCAAGAAAAAGGAATGAATTAGCTAACTTATGTTCCCACATGCATTTTTTCTGCATGTGGAGTTTGTTTAAAAATTAGGCATTGGCCCTGGCCGGTGTGGCTCAGCTGGTTGGAGTACACTAAAAGGTCAAGGCACAAACCTAGGTTTGGGGTTCAATCCCCAATCGGGGCACATATGGGAGGCAACTGATCAATGTTTTTCTCTGTGTGTGTGTCTCTTTCTCTCTCTCTCTTTCTCTCCCTGCCTCTCTCTTTCAAATCAGTAAACATGTCCTCAGGTGATGATTTAAAAAATTTTTTAAATTAGGCATTGTATGTTTTTAAATGCATAGATATATTCTGAACATGCACATTCCATCTGATACAATCTTTCTTCATCTATCCCACATGCCACTGATTTCAGACTCAGAGCAGATACCGCACCTGGTTGTTCGGCACCAGCTGCCAGTGGCCTCACATGAACCTGTCAACCACTGAGGGATGGCAGCAACTCAGAGCCCAAGGCTAGCCCATGCAGGCCTGCAGCTGCCATATTAAAGCATCAGAAAGGTGCTAAAACATGAGCTCTATATCGAGATGCCCTTGGTTCAAATTTTGACTCCATCATTCCCTAGATGTGTGACCTATGGCAATTACTTTTCTAAGACTCAGTTTGTACATCTGTAAATTGGAGCTAATGATAGTACTTGCCTCAAAGGGTTGGGGATTGAATGAGACAGTGCATGGAAAGCACTTTGTCCAATACACAGCTACAGACAATATTCAATACATATTTAATTAGTATGCTCTTTTCCTGAGAACTCTGAGATGTGAGGATCTTATGATTTGTCCCAAATTCAAAGATATGGGTTAATGTAAATTCTATGTAATAAAGAGGTAATATGCAAATTGACCGTCATGCCCTCACACAAGATGGCCACCCCCATGTGGGCACAAGATGGCTGCCACAAGATGGCCTGCAGGGGAGGGCAGTTGGGGGCGACCGGGCCAGCAGGGGGGGGCAGTTGGGGGTGATCGGACCAGCAGGGGAGGGCAGTTGGGGCAATCAGGCCAGCAGGGGAGGGCAGTTGGGGCAATCAGGCCAGCAGGGGAGCAGTTAGGAGTCACTCAGGCTGGCAGGGGAGTGGTTAGGGGTGATCAGGCTGGCAGGCAGAAGCAGTTAGGGGCAATCAGGCAGGCAGGCAGGCAGGGGAGTAGTTGGGAGCCAGGAGTCCTGGATTGTAAGAAGGATGTCCGACTGCCAGTTTTGGGCCTAAACCAGCAGTTGGACATCCCCCAAGGGGTCCCAGATTGGAGAGGGTGCAGGCTGGGCTGAGGGACACCTCCTCTGCCCACTCTGAATTTCATGCACCAGGCCTCTAGTATAATATAAAAGCATAGGGGAGATGGATTTTAGAGGCTATACGCCATGATCTCTGCCATATATCAATTTAATAACTATTTTCTACTGTAATGTCCTGAATCCCAGAAAAAAAGAAATATTTTTGGTAACAATCAGAAACATGATAAAACTATCAAAAGTATATTCATTCAGCCATGCAAATTATAAAACCATGAGTAGTAATTCTTTGTTTGGCCTCAACTTAAAGGAGCAAATTTCCTGCAAGGAAAAAAAAAAAGCAAAAAAAAATTTAATGCCATCTGTGGAAGAATCACTAACAATATTTTTTCAAAAATTTTTAATTCTGGTAAAATACATACAACCTGAAATTTACCAGCTTAACCATTTAAGTGTACAGTTCAGTGGCATTAAGTATATTCGTATTGTTGCACAACCATCACCAACATCTATCTCCAGAACTCTTTTCATCTTGTGAAACTGAAACTCTGTACCCATTAAACAAAACTGCCTATTCTTCCCTCCTCCACTGCCCTTGGTAATCAACATTCTGCTTTCTGTCTCTATGATTTTTTACTACTTTAAGTACTTCATACAGTATTTGTGTTTTCGCAATTGGTTTATTTCATTTAACGCAATGCCCTCTTATCCATGTTGTAGTATGTGTCAGGATTTCCTTACGTTTTAGGGCTGAATAATATTCCATTTTATATATATATATATATATATATATATATATATATATATATATATATATCGATTATGTTTTGCTTATTCATTCATCCTTCAATGAACACTTAGGTTGCTTCCAATGTTGCTATGAACATGGGCACACAGATACTTACTTGAGACCCTGCTTCCGTTCTTTTGAGTAGATACCCAGAAGGGGAATTGCTGGATCTTATGGTAATACTATTTTTAACTTTTTGAGAAACTGCCACCCTGCTTTCTACAGTGGTCAACTCAAATTATTTTTTTAATATATTTTTATTGATTTCCAAGAGAAAGGAAAAGGGAGAGAGAGATAGAAACATCAATGATGAGAGAGAATCATTGATTGGCTGTCTCCTGCATGCCCCACACTGGGAATGGAGCATGAAATCTGGGAATCGAGCCCGCAACCTGGGCATGTGCCCCAATCAGGAATCAAACTGTGATCTCTTGGTTCATAGGTCAACCATCTGAGCCACATCGGCCAGGCTCAGTTATTTATACCCTGCCCATCTCCACCATGTTTTTCACAATGTGCCTATAAAAATTAGGCTTGTTTTTTTATTACACCAAGCAGTGTGCTGAAGTATTTGGGGGGCTCTATCTCATGTCATTATCTCAATAGCCTGAGTTTGTTTATTAGTATCATGCCCATTTTACAGATGAGGAGATGGACAAAATCAGAGAAGCAGGCTTTCCCTGGGGCTGCTGTTCTCAACACTATTGGTACTACCTCTGATCTGGATTGTCAAAGCTCAGGGACCCAGTGTCCTTGGTTTGGGGAGAAGGAAAGGTGGTATGCTATAAAGAGACCTAGGGTTGAATTGGAACATAGACTCTGTGCAGAGGCCAACGCCAGAAAGTCACCAAGATGAAAACCTAAGTGAAGCAGCTTTGTTTTTAATACTGATAGGATTTGGGTGTAAATGCAAATCTCTTTTCTCTTACCACCCCACCCATCTCTTACTAAACAGGCGCTTCCTGTAACCATCGAAGCTCTAAAACTATCCAAGACATATCTGAAATGACAGTGCACTGCTTAGACTTGAGTCCTCTTAAGCACCTTATGCTGCATGGAGTTAAATGTTCTCTGGGCCAAATCATTTCCCCCAAAACATTGCAATATGCCCAGCCTTCTCTTTATACGAGGCTTCCATATGATTTTTTCCACCTTCTCTCTAAAATTCAAAGTGCTTTATGTGGAGACCCTCAAGATCTAATCACCCGAGAAATAGGCAGCAGGCAGCTAGTATTATTTTCAAATTATCGCCTGAGAAATTGAGATATACAGAGAGAAAGAAAGCTGCTCTGCAACTTGGAAAGCCATCTGCGATGCTATAAAAACGTCTCAGAGGACTCGTGACCACATAGATCATTATTTTTATTGCCCTCTCCCTAGATGAAACGCGGCTTAGTTTGAGAGAGTTGTTTATCGTTTGGCAAGCTATTAAGTAAAAGAACCTAATTTCAATTCTCCATTCTGGTGGGTGGTAAGACTGAAGGGAATTTAGGGGAAGAGGAAATTATAAGAATGGGAAGGAAATGTTAGACCTAAAGATTGTGTTCAGAAGCCTTTTGGATAATCAATAAATTTAATTTACCCTTTGGGCTGGGAGTCAGATGCAGTGGGCTGCCTTCCTAAGCCACCACCATAACCACTCAGTTAATGCTAGTTCCCGCAACTCCCATGACTGAGATAACAGCTCCGTGAGTTAATGCATGACCAGTGAGCCCATGACTGACATAACAGCTCTGTGAGCTAATGCATCACCATGAAATCACAAAGGAGAGGGCCCAGGAACAGAAGAGAGATAAACCACTCATTTCTTTCATCTTTCGCAATGCTCTTGCCCCCTCCCTGTTGTTCTCATGCAGTTTTCATTACACCCCATTTCTTCTTCTTCCCTTTTATTTTCTCATTTTGGGACAGTGAGAGATCATAGTCTTGCTGCCCATGGTCGTGACACTCTCAGTAGTCATGGCAACCACAAAGCCACGGATGGGTGGACCCCCATCTAGCAGCCTTGACGGAGTGTCTGATCTTCAGCTGGAGGGAATCTACACCAGTGCAGGGGGTTCCTAACTGTCACGTAGATCCTTCACTTTGAGTTTTGTCAAAGGTTTTTTAAAATGTGAAGATGGGTAGTCTAATCTGTCAGCCTTTTTTTATGGTTTCCAGATTTGTGTCTCACTTAGGAAGGCCCTTCCAATGCCAAGATTATATATTTAAACAGACACATCCTATTTCTCTAAACAGAAATTTGGGCAAGGTAACACATTGGAAATGGGGCTGTCTCAAAATTTGAATGTCTGGATATTGTGCATGTACTTGGACTCTCGATTTATTCTCTCCAGAAAAGTGACCAGAGTTATCTCTTCTCCTGGCTCCTTCCCTCACCCCCAGCCCTCACACCTCCACCCCAGACATTTCATCTTAGGATGGCAGAGCTTCAGTTGCTACAACCAGAAACCCACTCAGACTAACTGAAGTAAATGGGATTGCTTGTGCATTGATTTATAAGGGAATATTATGAAACCCAATTTTGAGAATTATTCCTGAGTCACTGAAGAGCTTGAGTTTCCCCTTCTCTCAATTGTCTGTGCCTCTGAGCATCTGTCCCATCTTCTCCCTCTAATCAAGCTTCCTTCATTTGCACGTGACTGCCTGTTTCCCAGGATTCTGCCACAGGATCTTATGAGTCCAGCACTCACAGACAACTACCAGGCCTGCTTCTCGGTGTCCCAACACCAAGTTCTAATTTGGGCCAGATGTCTACTCCTGGTTTAGTTACTGATGGCCAAGGGCATCGGTCATGTGGTTGCCCTCAGGTTCTCAAAGAAGGGAATGTGGTAGGAAGAAAATGACTGGCGTAACTAGTCCAGTTCCCCACCCACACTGCTTTGTGACTTCTGTACTCCCTTCCCTTTTGCCCTTCATGTCTCTAATTGGATTTGGTTTTCGCCCACGGTAGGATTTACACCATTCCCAGGACCTTTTCCGGGTGGACTGGGGTCCTGTTCCCTGGGGGAAGTTCTGATCTACAATTGCATTCTCGTGGAAGTTGGGGAGAGGGAAGAATCCGGGCTACAGATAGAAAAGGAAGAGGAATCCCAGCCATCCTGGCCACAGGCACCTCTGGAGACAGGGGTACTGTCTAGTGTGGCCACTCACCACCTTGCAGACCACCCAAGGGGGTGAGGGCAGGAGAGTGTAGAGAGGCTGTTGTAACCCATTTCTATCTTTCCTTCCTACTGCACATTACTCTTGTCACATGGCTGGTGGAGTACGATGGTGGGAATAAGCAAAAAGAGTTTGAATCTAAGAGTTGCTTCTGGAATCCTGTTCATAGAGTCAATATAGTCTAAGAAGTAAACTCCTAAGGAAAGAAATCTTTTCCATTTTCTTCCACCAGACTAAGGATTTGGATGGAGATGGAAGGGGAGGATGTGGTGAGATCGTAATTGGTTTCACAGCCTCTGTGATGCTCTGTTTCCTTATTTGTAAAAGAGGAAACTGCCCAGTGACCTCTTGAGATCCCACTGAACTCGAATGTTGTTATATCAGCATGATTTATAACCTACAAGTAATCCAATCAACACGCCCCTTTGTAGCACGCCAAAAAAATATTTATTGCTAAAATGCTCTTTGGGGAAAAAAATGAAGGCCCCATGTTGCAATGAGACAAATATAAAAATTTTGTTAAAATACCCCTCTTGCCCTAACCGGTTTGGCTCAGTGGATAGAGCGTCGGCCTGCGGACTGAAAGGTCCCAGGTTCGATTCCGGTCAAGGGCATGTACCTTGGTTGCGGGCACATCCCCAGTAGGGAGTGTGCAGGTGGCAGCTGATCAATGTTTCTCTCTCATCGATGTTTCTAACTCTCTATCTCTCTCCCTTCCTCTCTGTAAAAAATCAATAAAATATATTTTTAAAAAAATACCCTTCTTTACTTTGCCTTTCTTTAACCATCCACCTTCCTCCAGAGTATAAAGTGCCTCAGCAGCATGAGAGGAGAGCATACATTTGTGGTGACTCTCCATACTGGAGGCTGTTACACAAATTACCACCAAGACAGAGCTGGATTTGAAAACATCTTCCCACACCAGTTCTAAGCACTGACCCAGACCACTGTTGCTAACACAGGAATTGGTGCCAATGAGTTTTGAGATATTAAGTATCCTCTTCTAACACACGATTCTTTTGGAAAAACATATGATAATGGTAACTACCTGCCATGATTTGGGTTTGGAGTTTTGTACCAAGGTTCAGGCACGGTAAATATGCAGAAGCTCAATGGGGTTTAAGGTTATTTTGATATCTCCTGAGCCCCGGCAGATGCGAAGGTTGCAGTTTTGTCCTTTGGGCTACCTCTGATGGAAGGCACAGGCCTGTTCCATGGAAGTTCTAAATCACATGTACCCGAATGTGATCACAGCTGTATCCACGTCCAAGTGACTGGTAATCAGCTTAACAGTATTGGTAACTGAATTTATGTTATAGTGGCCTCCAAATAGTGAAGAGTCCTTACTGTGAGCATCTTCGATTCCAGCCCATGGAATGATTGGGGACACTGATGGCCCAAGCATTAAAGGTTCAGACATCCCAGTTGGACCACCGGGTTTTGCTCATGAGAACCAACTAGAGCAGTGATTCTCAACCTGTGGGTCGCGACCCTTTTGGGGGTCGAACGACCCTTTCACAGGGGTCGCCTAAGACCATCGGAAAACACATATATAATTACATATTGTTTTTGTGATTAATCACTATGCTTTAATTATGTTCAATTTGTAACAATGAAAATACATCCTGCAGAATTAGCCCGATCAAGCTGGGGAGGTTCAGCTGAGAGACAGTCTGCAGCCAGGAAAGACAGAGAACTCCTAAAAAATGCGGATGGTTAGAGATTGAGGCTGAAACCTCCCCCTGGGCGCCAGCGCATTGGCGAGACCGCGCCATCTTAGGTAGCTGGTACCGGCATCCAGAGATCGGCTACTAACCCGGCGGCTACTAACCCGGAGGCAACGACTCGCAAGCAACGCGACTGTAAGAGCCCAGAGGAGACCGGCACCCCTCCACGGAAAGCAGATTCAAGCAACAGTGGCCTCCTGATCACCACACACTCTGCCTGGGGAACAGTTGCTGTGTGTGAAGCCTCCCTGCACCAGCCAGAAGAGCCACCACAGCTGTGAACAGCACCCACCAGAGGCCCTGCTATCAACAGAGGAGCCGCTGCTACCACAACCGCCCAAGGAGCAACCACAGCCCGAGGAGCCACTGCCACCCAGGGTCCAGCCACTGAACGACTCAACAACTAGTCATGTCAGTGAGATCAAACATGGGTAGACAAAGAAACCCCCAAAGGAAAGAAAAGGAGGACTCGCCAGAAAAGCAGCTAAGTGAGACAGAGATATGCAACATGACGGAAAAAGAATTCAGAATAAGGTTCCTAGAGTACATGCACCAGATGTTCAAGAAGCAAGAAGAAACAGATGAAAAACTCAACTACTTATGCAAGAAGCTAGAAGAAACAGATGAAAAAATCAACAACTTAAGTAAGTCCCAAGAAGAAATGAAGAGCGACATAGCTGCAATAAAAAACACCATTGAAAGTATCAACAGTAGACTGGGAGAAGCGGAGGACCGAATTAGTGAATTAGAAGACAAAGAAGCAAAACACACTCAAACTGTACTGCAAATGGAGAAAAAAATTAAAAGACAGGAGGAGAGCCTAAGGGAGCTTTGGGACAACATGAAACGAAACAACATACGAATAATAGGGGTGCCAGAACAACAGAAAGATGAACATGGATTAGAAAACCTATTCGAAGAAATAATATCAGAAAACTTCCCTGAGGTGGGGAAGAAAAAAGTCACACAAGCCCAGAGAGTCCCAAACAAGGTGAACCCGAAAAGACCCACATCAAGACACATCATAATTACCATGGCAAATGTTCAGGATAAAGAGAGAATCTTACAGGCTGCAAGAGAGAGACGGAAAGTAACATACAAGGGATCTCCCATTAGATTATCAAATGATTTCTCAACAGAAACACATCAGGCCAGAAAAGAATGGACGGAAATCTACAAAGTGATGCAAAGCAAAGGACTGAATCCAAGAATACTCTATCCAGCAAGGCTATCATTCAAAATTGAAGGGGAAATAAGAAGCTTCACAGACAAAAAAGGGCTAAGGGAGTTTATCACCACCAAGCCAGCCATGCAAGAAATGCTAAAGGGACTGGTGTAAAAAGAAGAAATATCAAGCTCAGAAAGAAAACAGCCACACACACACAAAAAAAGAAATGGCTACAAACAAGTACCTTTCAATAATAACTTTAAATGTAAATGGACTAAATGCTCCAACCAAAAGACATCGAGTGGCTGAATGGATAAAAAAACATGACCCATACATCTGCTGTCTACAAGAGACCCACCTCATTAGAAGGGACTCACACAGACTGAAAGTGAAGGGATGGAAAAATATCTTTCACGTAAATGGAAAGGAAAAGAAAGCTGGGGTAGCAATACTTATATCCGACAAAATACATCTCAAAGTGAAGGCCATAACCAGAGATAAGGAAGGCCACTTCATAATACTAAAGGGATCAATACAACAAGAAGATATAACCCTGGTAAACATATATGCACCCAATGCAGGAGCACCCACATACATAAGAAAACTTCTGGAAGATATCAGGGGAGAGATCGACAACAATACAATCATAGTAGGGGACTTTAATACACCACTGACATCACTGGATAAATCCGCTAGACAAAAACTCAGCAAAGAAACAGCAATCCTAAATGACTCACT
>NW_005871054.1:18544724-18546731 GCF_000147115.1 Myotis lucifugus | reverse complement strand
GGTCCCGGGTTTGATTCAGGTCAAGGGCACATGCCCAGGTTGCGGGCTCCATCCCCAGGAGGGGGCATGCAGAAGGCAGCCAATCAATGATTCTCTCTCATCATTGATGTTTCTATTTCTCCCTCCCTCTTTGAAATCAACACACACACACACACACACACACACACACACACACACACACACCACTGTTTTCCTACATCCTTGATACTAGATTGGCTGGATCTAAAGTTCTTGCTTTGCATTTTCTTAAAGTTTCTTAAAACTGCTGCTCCGTTCTTGTCTAGCTTTGTATGTTGTTGGTGAGAAATCTAATGCGAGTCTAATCCTCTCCTCCTTTCAAGCTATTTCATGTGTCCATCGGGAGGCTCTATGGAGTTTTTTTCTTTCTTTTCTCTTTAAAGCCACGCACATTTACCAGAAATATCTCTGAGATGACCATTTCAGGTCAGTTTTATCAGGTGGCCTCTTCACTGTGTAGATTCAGTTTGGGGTTTATTTCTAGAAAATTTTCTTGGTTTAGAATTTTAAATATTAGTTCTGAGCCATTGTTTCGATCTTCTCACTCAGTGACTCCGATTGGACGTGTTTTGCTGTCTTCCATTTCAATTACTTTCTTGTGACCCTTTTCTTTCTTTATCTCAGTTTTACTCTCTTGGTTGTTTTCCTGCTTTTTAGTGCCTTTGATTAAATCTCTATTTAAATGTATTCCTCCTGGGGGTTTGTAATTTAGTTTTCATTTCTGTTATGATTTTGTCTTTTTCTGGTATCTTTTCCTATATTCAAGTATTTCATTGCTCCCTCTTTTCTTTTTTGTTCCATTTGAGTTGTTAGGTTTTATATTTGTGATTCAAGGTGTTTTTAATACATCTCTAAATTCTTTTTAAAAGATAATTAATCTTTATTGGCGTATTTTGCTACACTTTTCCTAAGCTTCATGGATTTTTTTTTTTGAGAGGGGTAGGATATTTTCCTCAGCTGAATTTCTTTGATTCACATTTTTTTAAACAATGATTTTGTTCGGATATGATCTCTTGTTCTTATTCCTATTCATTTTGTGAAGGAGGTCTCTAGTGTAGGACAGCATCTGCTATCACCTCTGCCTTTGTCTGTTCAGATTCCTTTATGCACGATGTTGATGGTGAGAGTAGGAAGGAGAAAAGAGTTTAATGTGTCTTTTTCCCCCCCAAGATTATTGCTTTTTATCCATGTATTTCCTTCTTTCCTTTTACTGCTATTTTCCAGAGGATTTCACCACTCTTCCTCATTCTCTCCAAGAAACAACGCTTCTCCAAGGCTCTAATCTTATCTGACTCATTTCCATTTCCCTCCCTGTAGCTGGTGTTGTGAACTATCAAGTTCCAAGTCACGTCCAGTGTTTTTTTAACTTAGCTGGACTTTCTCTTTCTGGGATTGAGATTGTTGGAATTTGGTTCATTTTTCTAACTGATAATAATTTGGAGCTTGTAGTATTCTCTGATTCTTAGTAATGCTGAAAGCATGGTATTATTTTCCATTTTCTCTCCTTATTTAGTCTATGGGGTTTGGGGATTGTTTTGTGTGGTTTATTTTTAAGTTGTACGGGGTGATTCAAAGTCAAGCAGCCACCATTGTTGTCCATACCTGGAAGTCAGTAAATTATAAGTTAAGAAACAAACAAACAAACAAACAAAAAAAAGGCTTTTATATTTACGGATGTATTTTTATTTCCAGTGCTCTCTATTCCTCTGTGTGAATATGCATTTTCATTTGGCATCATTTTTCTTCAGCTTTAAGAACTTATTTTTTGCTTAAACATTTATTTTAGTGTATACCTGTGGGCAATGAAGTCTCTTGTATGAACACTTGTTGGTTTTTTCTTTTTTTTTCTTTATTGATTAAGGTATTACATATCTGTCCTTATCCCCCCCATTGCCCTCCCAACCCCCCCTACCCCCGCTTGTGCCCTCCCCTCTCCCCCAGTGTCTGTGTCAATTGGTTAGGCTTATATGCATGGATACAAGTCCTTTG
>NW_005871054.1:18541685-18544177 GCF_000147115.1 Myotis lucifugus | reverse complement strand
TATTTTTCCTGGGCATAGAATTCTGAGCTGAGAGTTTTTCTTTTGGCACTTTAAACATGTTACACCAGTCTTCAGCTTGCACTGTTTCCACTGAGAAGTCTGGAGTTACTCTTATCTCTGTGTGTCTGTGCCTTTTAGTCTCTGGTTGCTTTAAATTTTTTCTTTTTGTCCTTACTTGCCAAAAACTTGATATTATTATAATCCTAGATACAGTTTTATTTTTTTCCCCCTGTTTGGTGAGCATGTTTTTTTTTAAGTTTTCTTTTTGTTGTTGTTTGTTTTTTTAATATATTTTCATTGATTTCAGAGAGGTGAGGAAAGGGAGAGAGAGAGAGATAGAAACACCAGTGATGAGAGAGAATCATTGATCAGCTGCCTCCTGCATGTCCCCTACTGGGGATCGAGCCCGCAACCCCGGCATGTGCCCTTGACCAGAATCAAATCTGGGACCCTTCAGTCCGTAGGCCGACGCTCCATCCACTGAGCCAAACCAGCTAGGGGAGCACATTCTTTTTAAGGCTCACAGAATCCTGAGGTTTGACCTTGTTTTAGGAAGAAGAACCAGTTGACACGTGAGAGGTTTTGAAGATGAGACCCAACACGAGGAGGACAGGGAAGCCGGGGTGTTTCACCCCTTCCCTGCCTGCCCTGTGGTCATCCCCGAAGACATCCATTGGGTGGGAGGAGGCCCATTGCCAGAGAACACAGTCTGATGTTTTCTGTTCCTGCTCAGGAAGTCCCCTTCCCCTGCCGCCCCCACATCCTCAGCCTGGAAGCAATTTTTAGAGGAGAAGGGAAACAAGGCTGTGAGCAGCAGATATTCGTGGTGGGGGTTGAAGCCTTTCTCCTCCGGATGTTGAAAGGATACTCCGGAATCATTCCTATCAGTTTTAATGCTTCTTCAGAATTTGAGTAAAAAATTTATCCTGAGTAGACAGGTTCCTGAAGCTGAATGAGAGCTAGCTGTTACCACGCCATCTTGGCCTGCAGTTATCTCTGACTTCATCGCTTCCCACTCCCTTCTCTTCCTGACTGGGCTGCAGTCACACAGGCCTCCTTGCTGATTCTCAAAAGCCAAATAGGCGCCTAGTTCACAGCCTTTGGCCTCCTGGTCTTGGCCCACATATCTCCACGGCTGGTGCCCTCACTTCAGGACCCTGCTCATATGTCATCTTGGCAGACAGATCTTTCCTGGACACCCTGCATATACCCTATTCCTACTGTGTTTTCCTTTACAGCGCTTTTTATTATCATTTGATGTGTTTAACAGTTATATGTTTGTTTGTAGTATGGCTCACCAGACTAGAATATAAGATCCATGAGATCAAAGACTTTCTGCTAAACCCTCGACACAGGGTGGGTGTTCAATAAATATTTGAAGAGGAGAGAGAGGGAGAGGGAGAAAGAAGAGGGGGTAAGATAAAGTTTGAATGGGGAGCTACATGGGGCCTCTGAAAGTAGACATCTGAGGCAGCAAAAGAAACCTTCCTGCCCTATTTGCTCCCTGTGCCTGGGGTAACTTACCCTGGATGGTAAAGAAATAGCTCAATTTTGTGTTAATTCCATGTTAAATGAACTGTTGGTGATGTTATTCTCTCTCATTCCCCAAACCCATGTAATGGTGCCTATTCTTTTGTTCTGACCTGTTAACCCCACTATTCCCCAGCCCTCCCTGACCCTCAGGCTGATGGCTAGAGACCCTTCTCTGTGCCTCTCAGGAGTCTGTCCTCTCCCTCTCCCTGTCCCAGTGCTGCCTCCGAAACCCTTTCCCGATGTCAGCTGATGGGAAGGAACCCTGTGGACTCCTGCCTGCTGCACAAGCAGAACAGGTAGCCTTCCCCTTCAGAGCCAACCCAGCTGGCCCTCGGGAGTCAGTCGCCACAGTGATTTTCAGTCTTGTGCTCTTTTCTCACCCACCTCTGGTACCACAGAGTGGACCATCTTGCCTTGCATCCAAATCATGGTTAACAGTTCTACAAAAGAGAATTTTAAAAAAAAATCTAGCACATACATACTTCAGAAGGCCTTTGGCCTAATAATAATGTGCCACATCAAGGTAAATGAACCAAAAAGTAAAATTTTCCCATTTACCTCCCTAAAGTGGACTAGCCTGCAGAGATAGGGGCCTGACCAGGGTTCTGATCACTTCCTGTTCCCAAAGACCATCCCTTGAGCCTGTCAGGTCCAGGGTTGACCAGATGGACTCGTGTGTAAGTCGAAGCTGAGCCAGCAAGAGGTGATTCCCTCTGAGCTGCCAGGAAAGGACCTGGCCTCCCCTGGACTCATCACACGTCTGGGTACGGCCTGGCCTGCCTCTGCCTTTTGGAGGTCCTGCATCACCCGCAAGGCCTCCCTGATCTGTGCAGGCCCCTTTCCCAGACACACACTTCCAGCACCGACCTAGAACCAGAGCCAGGTGGCTTTGGCCTGGAGTTTTTCTCAGCTAGACTCCCTGCTCTGGGAATTTCCCAGAAAGTCTTGCCTGAGAAACA
>NW_005871054.1:18532306-18541585 GCF_000147115.1 Myotis lucifugus | reverse complement strand
GAGATTCAGGGAAAGAAACAGAAGCAGACACAGGCCTCGGGCGGGAAGCTATACCTTGACATGTTGTCGAAACCAGGAGGGGCTCCTGTGCCTGGAGCGGTGTCGAAACCAGGAGGGGCTCCTGTGCCTGGAGCGGAGTCATTAGGAAGTAAGGAAGGTCAGCTCAAGGGCCTGCTGGCCCATTGCAATGGCTGGAGCTTCCACTACGAGTGAGACTAAGCAGACAAGGTGGAAACAGGAGAACAGTTAGAAGAATGTTGCAAAAATCTAAACTGGGAGAGTGGTTGTGGTCAGTTAGGAGAAGTGGTCAGATTGTGGATATGTTCTGAAGGCAGAGCTAACAGAATTTGCTGGAGGGTTAAATGTGAGGTTAAAAGAAATAGTGAAGTCAAACACGACTTTAGGGATTTGGGCCTGAGCAGCTGCAAGCATGTTTTGGAGGGCTTCAAAGTTGAGATGTCTATTAGATTCTCAAGTAGAGCTATAGAGTATTAGATTAGATTCTCAAGTAGAGCTATAGAGTAGGCAACTGGGAATGCAGAGCTAGAACTCAGAGAAGTCCAAGCTGGTAATACACATTTTGAAGTCCTCAGCATATGGGGGAAATTTAGAGACATTAAACTGAAAGAGACCACCAAGGAATAAGTGTAGGTTGGGAAGGGAAGAGAAGAAGTCCAAGATTGAAATCCTGGGGCACCCCCTGTTATGAGATCAGAGAAAAGAGAAGGAATGAGGAAAGCAGTTTGAGAAGTGTGGTCTCCTGGAAACTGAGTAAAGACACTGTCCCTCAAAAGAGAGATTGATCAACTATGTCGTCATGTCCAGAAGTCAGGCAGGAGGAGGGCTGGGAATTGACCATGGGATTAGCAACATAACAGTGATGTGCAGGTACATGGTTAACAACTAGTTCTCCAGGGGCAGGGAGTCCTGATTAGTAGGGTTTGCCAATATCCGTGTTGAAAATACTCCCACCATGTCTGATTCCAAGCCATTAATGTGAAGTCGCTGAATGCAGAGTTTGGAAGAGATGCATGTAATTGCCTCTCAAGAGACAGCGCAAGCTGGCCCAGCCACGCCCTGAATGCTAATGGTATCCATTGCCTCACAAAGCTTTGACTTTGGGTTCCAAGAGGGAGCTGCTTGGTCAATTGGGAACCTGGCATGGCTGAACCTACTTCATGTAGACAGAGCCAACAAAGATTTATTTTATCAAACGTTCACTTAGTGTGGGGCAGCCAAGCACTTGCTGGAGGCACCTGGGACCCAGAGGAGGATATCATGGTCCCTGCAGCCCAGACACATACTAACCTCTAAAGAGAGTGCATTCCAACAAGGAAAAAACACAAGGCATGTCCCCTAAGCCCACAGAGAGTACAGGTTGGAGTCATGCAGCCCCAAACCAAGGAACACCAGGATTGTCGGCAACCACCAGAAACTAGGGGAAAGAAGTGTAAAATGGATTCTTCCCCAGAACCTCGAAAAGAACCAGCCACGCTGGAACCATGATTTGAGACTGCTGGCTTGAAGAACTGTGAGAGAATAAATGTTTGTTGATTTAAGCCACTGGGTTGTAGCCATTTGTATGGCAACCCCAGAAAATGAATACAGACAGACAGGATGACAGCATTCTTCACAGAAACACGAAGGAAGAAGAACAGAAAAGAATAAAAGATTGAGAAGTGTGGCCCCTGAAGCTGAGTGAAGATACTGTTCCTGGGAACATGGTATGACCCCCTCTCTGCTGCCTATAGCAAATCCTGGACTCCTGATCTTGGTTTGATCCTGACTAGCTCATTGTGGACTGTGCAGTTTGCCTCAGAGTAGCTAACATCTGGTCAGTTTCCTCAGCTTACTGGTTGGACTGGTTTTTGTTGATGGAAGCTGTTTGACCTGTGTAGACATAGCTCCTGGCATATTTGTCTTCAAATGTCAGAGAACATTGAGTCGACCACTGCAGAGATAAGCTTCCAAGAAATAGTAGCAATATCACTGATAATGACTACCATTGGTCAAAAGTAAATTTCTCAGTGACTCCTGGTGGTGCCTAAACTTTTCCCATAAGCTCTGTCAGATGCAATGTAACTGCTTTAACAGAATTAAACCATTGTGAGCCATTAACACATCAGTTCTATGGAAAGCAGCTCTCTAGTGATGTATTGTGAAGGAAAGAAAACTCTAGAACCTAGGCAAGACCTAAAAGGAGACTATCTGGGAGTCCTGCAAACATGGGAATGTTAGTGAGGAATTAAGGAGGGGACCGAAATAAATATGACAGAATGAGAATAAATCATGTCTATTTCTTTTTGTGTTGTCAGTTCAGAGGCCAAAAGTAGCCATTTACTGAGTTCCACTTAGAGCCACTTACTGAGATCTTCCTAAGGGCAATGTACCCTATTAGGTGGGTACCAGAGCCACAAGGATGAATGGGTCCATCAGAAGTCTGACTCCCAGTGGGGGAGGGAGTATATGATCTGAGTGACAGTAGAGGGAAGAAACACGATGCCTCATCCCTCAACTTCTGGGTGGTGATGCCCCCAAGAGAACAGCAGCATCTTGAACGTTAAGAGTTCCATGAAGTTCTACCAGAAGGAAGCCATGGGCACCAATAACACACTAACGAGTTCATAGGAAGCTGGCTGCTCAGAGCTTCAAGCATAGGTCGGTACCTGCCAAAGGGGGGGAAGGTGCGGCACCTTTATGTAGACTAAGGCTCACATGCATATGTGTTTGCCATTTCCTGGATCATGGAGAAATGGCAGAAGCTTTTTGGACAAAGGATCACTGGAATCTTTTGGTTTATGTGACAAGATGTTATAGGATCCTTATCAGGAAGCAAAGTCACAGTGTGTTCTTCATGAATCCTCTTGGGTTTCACAGTCAGAGTGCCTCTGGCCTTCCCTTGGGCCTCACCCGCCTCCATTACGAACAGTTTCCACGTGAAGGAGTTCAGATGGAGAAACCATTGGAGGGTTAGGTTTGTTTGTTTGTTGTCATTATAAGCAAGAAGAAAGGGCAAATAAAGACAATTATTTGCTTAATTCACTGTCCTTAACACATCTCCTATTGTTTTAAATTAAGGCACCTATATTTAAAGTAGGCTTGCCCTAACCAGTTTGGCTCAGTGGATAGAGCATCGGCCTGTGGACCGAAAGGTCCCAGGTTTGATTCCTGTCAAGGGCATATACCTTGGTTGCAGGCACATCCCCAGTAGGGGGTGTGCAGGAGGCAGCTGATCAATGTTTCTAACACTCTATCCCTTTCCCTTCCTCTCTGTAAAAAATCAATAGAATATATTTTTTTAAAAAATAAAATAAATAAAGTAGGCTTCATGTGCCAGTCCTTGGAGTCATATATTTTTCTTGGGGTTTTTTATTATAATTAATATTATTTGGAGAAAAAAATTGCTTTTAGGCCTAAGGAATTTGCAAATTGATCAATTTTCCAGTTCATTTTTTTCCAGGAGTAGGCACAGCTTTGGGAAAAACAGATTATATACCCTCCCAGCTCTCTCATTCCATCGCAGATAAAAAATGTGTGAAGAAAATGAGGCCAAATGAAGCAAAGTTCAGGAGCAGGAGAAAAGTTGACATAAAGACTTCAGGGACAGCAGCCTGAACTCAGGAAAACTCAGGCAAACTTTGGACAGAAGAGTCTGAGATGAAGGGGATGTTAGTGAGTGGCGCGGAGCCAGCCACATTGTGAAGTTTTGCAGGAAGAAAAAAGAGGGAATGGGGAATTAATTATAATGAATTCCTCCTAAAAACACTGAGAGTTGGACACAATGCATAGGTTATTCAGAGGGTAACTTCTAATTTTGCAAGGTTCAGAGAGCTTTCTACTCACAAAGGGAGCTACAGGAACCTCTGCCAAGCATATGGAATTGCCAACATAAAGTCAAAAGAGCTTGCTTCCGAGACTCTTTGGAAAGGGATATGTGGACACAGATGGCAGGTTTGCTCTCCAGTTTAGTAAGGAGTAAACTTATGTTTGTTTGCTTCTCTTACTAGTTTCTGTCCCCTGCTGATATTTCCCTTGGCAGAGAATGATTGCACAGACCCAGCCAAATGCAGGCAATAAATCCACCGATGCTTTGTATTCTATTAACTCCACCAAGGGTTTAGGAGGCCCCAAGACAAACATGCCTATTGTGATATCAGAGGTTCATTGTTTAAAGGGCAGACTAAACCCTGGAAAGGTCTAGTGTCTAAAGCAGAGGCTGGGAACGGGAATTGGAGTTGGGGGTCCGAGGGGGTCACTCCAACTTTGTTTGCTTTTGGTCACTCTTCTCAGAGTATGGTGGGCAGACCAGAAAAATCATTCTGGAGGGGACGCCGAACAAATAAGGATTTTAGTAAGGCTGCAAATAAAGGTCTTCTCTAATAAAGCTAGCAGGACCAATAAGAGGCTGCCAAATGCTGCTCACTCCAACCCCATTTTATTGGCAGTGAAGCAAGTCAAATACTTGCTATGAAGACCAGCCCTTTCTTAGAAGTGACCCTTGTTGATAAAAACATCCTGTGTTTTGCTAAATGGTCTGTCTCTAAATAACACTGTGAAAGAGAAACTCTAGCTGTGACTTTGACCAAGTGAGATGGTCTTGCAACTCATGAGGGGGCTGAGTCCAAGCACTCAGATTGATGCAGAAAATGAAAATTGATGCTGTCTGGCCAGAAGGTTTCCATTCCCTAAAACTGACCTGGAATAGGCCCTTGCCTTTGAGCTACTTATACTAAAATTTAGTTTGCTTTAGGCATGAAGTGTAAGGTAAACAGGATTCCCTAGTGGTTTATGGTGTTGAACCCACCATATTCTGTTGTGGACACAGAGTGTGGTAGAATCCAAGTCATTCATTGAACACATCTCCTATTGTTTTAAATCAAGGCACCTATATTTAAAGTAGGCTTCCTGTGCCAGAACAAACATTCTGAAGAAGCATTTGATGAGATAGTCAACAGGGCTTCTCAGGCTCACCCTGCAACTACTGAGTTGGTCCCAGGGGGGCTTAGAGGAGGGGCCTGGGAAGTCAGGAATGTGGGTGGAAAGGCCCCACCACTTACAAAGTTGATAAATTGAAAAACCAAAATGCAGACTGACCTCTTACACTTTGGGGCAATTTCTCATCTGTGCCTAACAAAGAGAAATAACAATGGGGTGGATTTCTACTGACAATTTCACGTGATGATTCAGTATGAATGGCCTAATATCCAGCTTTCTCCATGAGCCACCAAATTATCTATCCAGCTATGTCTACTGAAAGTGTCCGGGGCTCCTCATATTAGGAAAATGCTGTAGAGCAGTGGTTCTCAACCTTCCTAATGCCGCGATCCTTTAATACAGTTCCTCATGTTGTGGTGACCCCCAACCATAAAATTATTTTCGTTACTGTAATTTTGCTACTGTTATGAATCATAATGTACATAATGTAAATATCTGATATGCAGGATATATTTAGGCGACCCCTGTGAAAGGGTCGTTCGACCCCCAAAGGGATCACGACCCACAGGTTGAGAATCGCTGCTGTAGAGACAGATCCCCTTGAAGTTGGGAGTAGGAATAGAGGACATGTCGATAGAACGTGGCTTCATGTAATGCTCTTTCCTGAGCATGTTCCTCTTGCTCTCTTTGCCTCGACTAAGTGAGATTCTGTCTCTTCTCAGTGACTTTAGGAGACTCCGCTTTGGGCTCTCTGCATAACACTTTTGTTATGAAACAAGACTTAAGTCGTTTGGGTTTTCGCCCATGGCATTCAGGATATTGAAACAAAGGGAGCATTTTTTCACACTTCCTGTCCTTAAACCTGTGGGCCACAAGGCTTTCATGCCAGAGGTGTTTGGTTAGAATTTCTATGGTTTGCTATGTCATATCTCACAATCCACTGAAGTCTGTTCTTTAAAAGTTCTAGGCAGGAACATGGCAGCCATCTTCGGTTCTGAGTAATTCATAAAATAACTCCATCGACTTGAGTCTATGAGAATTGATGTTTAATATATATTTAGAGGAGAGGACTATACGTACTCTAAGGCTACACATCTTAAACTGAGTTACACTCACTGGGGAGGTTTGTAGCCAGAGGAAACTCGAGGCTCCACGGTAAACCTGGTGCATCCTTCTGTATTGAAACAAAGGCAGGTATATCATGATACAGAACTTCATCTGGTGATGGCTTCCTGAGTATTTGGCAAAGCTGCTGTGCCTGCAGGCTGTTTTATTCGGGCATGAGCTTGGGCTCCTCCCTCTTCTGGCTCATTGCAGCCACACCCTCTCTCAACTTTGAAGCCATTGTTAGCTAGACATGAGATATATTCTTTAAAAGGCCCAACGTCAAACATCATCAAGAAGCAAAAAGTCCAGGTCTCAGCTATGGACTGAGTGACTGCAAAAGGTTTCACTCAAGCCACCCAGCCACAGTGCAGCGTCCTTTCTGTCACCTGTGCTCCCCCTTAATCCCCTTCACTTAGCAACTCCTACTCATCCATGAAGACTCAGCCAAAGAGATTGTTCCCTTTCTTGTTTTATAGGATAGAACGTTTTCCGCCCCATTTTAAGCACCTTCCATTCGGCACTAGACAGACCCTCATCTGAGAACTAGGGTGCCTGGGTTCTAAAGTTGGCTCTTACCTCTCTGGGCCTCAGCTATTAAAAAGAAACACTGAATTAGGGGATCACCAAGGTCCCTCACAGCTCTAACTTTCTGGAATTCTAAATATAGCATTAAGGAATTTCAGGAAACATTTCTCTCTGCTTATTGTTAGTTTCTTCCTGCCTCCTCAGCACATACTGCGCCCTTCTCTGGAGTCCCTCACCCCCTGCATGGGCCCCGGCCCTCACCTTCTCCTGCTTGGATTACCTATTCCAACAGCCTCCAAAACTGCCTGCTATGATCCAGTCTTTCCATGGCACTGTAGTGGATCTATGCACAGTGCAAATCTTACTGTGTTTCGCCCCTGCCTCAGGCCTCCCTCTGCCCCATTTCCTAGTAAAAGAACATCTGAGAAGGCTTACAAGCCTGGTTTACCTCTTCAATGTCACCCCTGCCTGCCAGCTGCCTTGCAGCTGGGCACTCACCCACACCTTTGTGGCTTTGCTTCCTCTGTTACCTGTGCTCCAATGCCTTCTACCCACCCCACCCCCACTTCACTTGGCCACCTCCTATTCATCCATGAAGGCTCATCCCAGGATTGTTCCCTGGCTGAGTGCCCTTTCTGCCCCCTAAAACCCTGCATGCTTCTATCACATCACCCCCATGAAATACCATAACTAACTGTTCAGTGGGTCTCTCCTCACCTCTGAACTATGGGATACTTGAGAGCAGGGAAGAGATTGTATTCATTCCATCCCCAACATCTAGGACAGTGCTTCTCAACTGGGAGTGATTTTTCTCCCCAGGGGATATGTGACAATGTCTGGAGACATTTTTATTTGTCAACACCGGGTGGGAGGTTCTACTAATGTCTAGTGGATACAGGCCAGAGATAACTGCTAAACAAGCTACAGTGCACAGGACAGCCTCCCACATCAAAGCGTTATCAGACCCAAAAATGTCAACAAAAACATTGATCCTGGACAAAGAGTACCTAATTTATGCTTCCTAATAAAAAATTGTGAATCTGGGTCACTGAATCCAACTCTGCTCTCAAGTAAGATCCATGTGATAGTTATTAGGTCTGAGAAGGAATTCAAGTTAATGCATTTGCTTTTTTCAGGACAATTTAGTTTAAGTCTAATCTTTCATTACAGACAGAAACTTTGGCTTCAGTAAAGGTATCTCAGTATCAGCTGGATAAATGGGAACAATATTTTGGGACAGTTCTATACTAAAACTAAGAATTCTGAACCTGGAATTGAATCATGAAATGTCAGAAATAAAAGGGGCTGTAGAAGCCACCCAGGTCAACCTACCGATTTTACAGATGGAGACTCTAGGACTAGGTCCTGCTTGATAAAGCGACTCGTCGAAGGTCTCCTGGCTAAGAATAACAGAGTCGGGGGGACAGTGGAAGGATGGCTTGTGTTGTGATTTTAGCAAAAATGAATAGGACTCTTGTGCCCATCTCTAAATCTCTGGTAGAGACTGTGGCCAGGGTGAGGGGATGGAGAGAGCAGGGAAGTTAGATTTGCCCTCTTGGAGAGACAAGGAGAAGAGAGGAATATGGATAGCTGGGAAAGAAGCTTTATGACATATCTTGGTTTCCTGAACTTCTAGACCTTCCCTCAAATCTCATGGTTACTAACCTTACTGCCCACCTGGTGCTTAAGTCTATACCTTGATGCTTCTGATCATACACAATCAAAACCATTCCACGTTCCAGGGTCTCTCACTGGGTACTCTATGGATATTTGGGGTGGGACTGCTGATTCTTTGTGGAAGGACTGGCTGTTTGGCATCCCTGGCCTTCGTTCACCAAATATCTGTTGGAAGCTTCCAAACATGAACATTAGAAGAAAAAGCTTAGATCAAGGGTATCCCAATCGTTCGAAATGAGCGCGAGCCTATTATACAGATCCTCAGGTAGTGGTGACCCCCAATTTCATTGTTACAAATTGAACATAATTAAAGCATAGTGATTAATCACAAAACCAATATATAATTATATATGTGTTTTCCGATGGTCTTAGGCGACCCCTGTGAAAGGGTCGTTCAACCCCCAAAGGGGTCGCGACCCACAGGTTGAGAACCACTGGCTTAGATGTTTCCAAATGCCCCGCTCCCCCCCCCCCCGCCCCAGGAAGGTGGTACAGCCTCCTCCCCCTGCCCCTTCAATCAAAAACCACCAAAGACCAGGTGGCAGAGTGTTTATGTTGAGCAAAGTGCACTTGGCCAGGACAAGAAAGCAATCAGAACAATGCATGAGAGTGGTTTTAATAACCATCTTTATCAAAATGACCTGTGGGGTCTGTTAAATATAAAATTGTCAGGCCCACCCTCAGGGGATAGGATACATATTTTTAATAGTCTCACCGGATGATTCCTATGCACACTAAAAGTTTGAGAACTATGCCTTAGCAGTAGCTCTCAACCCTGGCTCATAGGAGAATCAATGTTTAAAAATCCCATTGTGAATCTAATGAACAAAATAAAATAATGAACAAAATAGATCCAGAGACGTAGAAGCATGGAACAGAATGCGGAATCTCAGAGGGAAGGCAGGGGAGGGAAGTGATCAACCAAAGAACTAGTATGCATCTATGCATAACCCATGGACATAAACAATACAGTAGTGAAGGACTGGGGGGGGGAGGTGGGGCGGGGTGTTCAGGGTCAGGCTAGAAGGGGTCAAT
>NW_005871054.1:18445315-18532206 GCF_000147115.1 Myotis lucifugus | reverse complement strand
CAATGAAGATTTAAAAATGAAATAAATAATAAATGCCCACTGTGCATATCTCACACTCAGGGATGCTGAGTTAATTCTGCCTGCAGTGTGGCCTTGGCACTGGATGTTTTAAAAGCTTTCTGGATGGTTCTGATCTTCAGCCAGGGTTAAGAAACACTACCATTAAGGAGTCTTGCTAAGTAAGAGGTGACCACAAATTCATTTCCCCTTTCTCTCTTCGGGGTGACGCAAACAACTTAAAAACAATGGTTCTCAACCTTGGCTCCATCCTCCAGGGAGCTTTATAGAATCCTAATGCCCAAGCCACACCCCTTACATTGAAATCAGAATCTTTTGCAATAGGACTCAGGCATCTGTGTCTGTAAGGCTCCCCAGGTGACTTCAACTTCTAGCCAAGTTTGACAACCACTGATTCAGAAAATTTGCCTGTCTTCTTTGATAATCCCCTGCTCTTGGCTTATCTCTCCTCCAACCTCCAAGTTTGAAAAGTCTGAGAAAGCTTGTGAGAGTGATGAGGGGATAAAGGGCAAGATTCAACCTGGCTCTCTTTGCCATTTAATCTCTTGTCATTTATCCAGCACTCAGGGAGGAAAGGGCAATGGAGAAACCTCTAGACCTATTACTATATTTTACCAAGAAGAAGTCTTGGACCTGCATCAAGCCTGCTTTTACATCTCTATTCTTCCAAGAGGCTTCTAAATATTATTCCGGGGTAGGGATTTAAGCTTTCATTCTTTTCCAATATTTCATTTGTGTGGCATGTGTGGGTCAAGAAGCCATGGAAAGTTGGAAACCATTCCTTCCAATTAGCAGATGCTTCAGTGGCTGAAATTATTTGCCAGTAACAGTGCCAGCACTACACCGGGATGTTAATTACTGTCACTGGTCCTCAACCTGCACATGTAACTGACAAGGACTGTCAATATGTCACCATTGCAATTAGAGACTCATATAAGACTGTCATCCTATGCCTATTCAGTGTCATTGGGTAATGGTTCTCAAGTTTGCCTTTGGGTAAATCAGAAGCCAAACATATCCCCCTTTGAAGAAGTGCTAGATCTGATCTCAAGTACTAAAGGCAGAAGAGTAACGTGAGATTCAGACAGAGCTGCTTCCTCGTTGAGTGTCTTGCAGTCATGTCAAAGCAGGGGCTGCCTATCAACTCCATCCCCGTCTTGTTGCTGCTTCCTTGAGATGGGAGGGAAAATGTTCTTCTTTTTGTGCTCGGGTAGATCCTAGGTGCTCAGAGTAAAACTTGCTAAGCCTGGAGTGCTCCGGCTCCTAGTGTTAGGTTCTTTCCGTACATACACACACACGCACATTTTCTCTAAGGCATATCATTTGTGTTGGGCTGGTGGACCCCAGGGTCATGTTGGGAATCACCAGCCCACACTCTGCTTCCCTCTTGATCAACAGTCCTTCCCTGTTGTGTCACCTCACGTGGGACCAGCTCTGATCAACAGGTAGTTTAATAAACCTGAACTGCTAATCCTTCTTCCCCCAAAGGATTCCCCTCTCCTTAGGTAAATGTATGTCAGCAGATAGATAAGGGCTTGGTGAGGGAAGGGCACAGCCTGATGACATAGAAAAACAACAGCATCTAAACCCCAAATCAAAAATATCCTCCAATAGGTAGATTCTTGCCTTAAAACAACAAACCCTAAAGGGACCACTCAAGTAGTTCTTCCCAGAATTTCAGACATTTTCCACCAAAAATGGCCTCTGAGAACTTCCAATGTCAGCTTCAAAAACATTAACATCTAGTTCTCACCAGCTACTCTTTATTGAGTATTGTGCTAAGCGCTTTACAGCTGAGACATTACTCAGTCCTCAGACAACCCAAGGAGGGAGGCATGATGTCATTATCCCCACTACAGAGTGGGAAATGTGCCCAAGTTTACACAGACAGGAAGTGAGGATGTGAGTCAAGGTGTGCCTGGATCTGGAACTACACACCATTAACTGCTGTGCTGTCTGCATTGCTGCTGATTCTGCTACTGCTCTGACCAAGGGTACTGGCTGAGTTTGCTGTGAGACTGGAGCATGGTCTTGCCATTTTTCTTTATTTTCATCATAGTTTCTACCACCTCATTCCATAACCTTATCACTCTTATAGCCTTGGTTCAGGTCAGAGAGGTCTTTGCCAACAAGTCTCAGTTCTTTAGGTTCCAAATATGGCATCTTCGTTCTCTAGTTTTTTTTAATAGTTCCCTAGTATTATAAACTTTTAGAAACTAAGCTTCCGGATGTCTTACAGGTAACTCCTTGCTCTTCTCCTTGATTCTCTAAACTTGTTTCCCCAACCAGAAACTTACAACAAGTTCTCTAGAGGTTGGGTCAGAAGCACTTTTGGGGGGTCAGAAGAACATTAAAAGTGATAGTCTGCCAAACTCCTTTATTCTCTCCCACCTCAAGCTGAGTATGTGTCTGTCTCACTATTCTTAGACTGACTATTCAATGTTTTCATTACCAGTTGAAGTGGACGATTGTTTTGTGCCTTCCAGCACCCTGATTGTACTTTAGGAAACCATTCTTATCACACTTTTTATCCATATGCAATCAATGGATGACTCCAAGGGTGGACATATGACCCAGACTTCACCACTCAGAATATAACCTCTCCTGGGCCAAAGAATTGGCTCAAAGATGTAGATAGGGACCAAGTAAAGTGAATCAGAATTCATTCTAGACTTGTCATTAAGCAACTGAATAAGATTGAAACTCTTTACTTCTGGACTTGTAGCATGAGGATATAAGTGTGAAGTTGCTGGCAGCCACCAGTCCACGAGGAAGGGAGATGAATGGATTTCACAATATGAATGGATTTCTTCTCTGTAAAAAGAGAGCCTACAGAGAAGAAAACAGAGCCAAGAGTTGGAGAAACCCTGGGTCATTATGACATTTTCTGAGACTTTGTATCTAACCGTGCCTCAAGCATACCCATGGACTGTTCAGTTGCAGGAGAAAAGATAAGGTCTTTTTTGTTTAAATCAGTAGGGTTGATTTTCTGTCACTTGTATAAAAAGGTTCACAACCAGTACAACATTCTTCCCATGGATCATCAGATGGCTCCTCATGCAAAAGGACCATTCTTTCAACACTTTCAAGAGTTACCCTTCAATGAACAGACATCGACACTGAGGAGAACAAGACGGCTGCTGGAGTGTGGGAGGTTACGCTGCAGCTGGGCTCTTGTGTTGGGCCAAAGAGCTAATGGGGTTTTGGCTTCCTGAGCACCTCTGTTGAAACTCCCTGGGGAATTTTGCTTTATAAAATTCCCAGCAACTTGGTACCCCAGTGGGTTGATAATTAAGAGCCTGAATGGCTCCCTGTTGGATGAAAAAAAATGTTTGAAGTCAGCTGCAAAGAGCTGTAGGAGGGAGTGGATCAGTCCTCCCTAACTCCTACTGTGCATTGACGGAAGCTGCCCCCACCACCGTGTATTGCCAATCACTTTTGTCTCCAGAGCCAAAGAAAATATATTTGAAGTGAACCCTTTGAATTAGATGCTTTTCACAAGGATCCACAGATGGTGAAGTATTAATAAACAGGAGGGTTGCACAATAATTCAAGGTTGCATTAGAAATGATTTTTATACGTTAACTTACTAACACCAGAGGTACTGACATATATTCTGGTATGGTTATCCAGAAGGCATTAATATCAACACAGAGCAACCTCAGAACTAGCAAACGCCAGGTCTATTTTTAACGCCCCCCGCCCCCCCCCCCCCCCACAAAAAAAGAAGTAATAAGTGAAGGGATGGGATTACACGGGGACAGCTAATTTCGTAATGGATTGGCAGCAAAAGCTGTGGCAATGCCTACTCTGGAAGTCACTAAATTTCTTTTCTGCCCTGGACCGGATAGTTACTGGCATAAGAAGGGTTGGAAGAGGACAAATAGTTCTCCTGGAAGTCATGCTCACAACCAGAACAAAATTCAGTCTATGCAGAAAGTTACGCTTAAAGAATTACTATCCATTAGCTGATCTTTACTTGTGCCTCTTGAACATACATTATTCAGGTTATACTTTTTAAAGCCTTTTCCTCCAGCTCAAAACATTCTCCTGGCCTTCACCTGTTTCAGAGGCACTCCCTTACCAAATCCTAAAACTTTGCTCCAGCTCCAAACAAGCCAATAAATATAATGTGTGCACCTTATTTGAACCTAGTTCAAGCAAACCAGCTGTAAGGCAACAGTTTAAAGACAATGAGAAAATCTGAATTTAACTGTGTACTAGATGATATCAACAAATTTTGATATTTTTGATAGGTGTAATAATGGTATGATAATTATGTATGAAAACACCCATGGTTTTAGCAATTCACACTCAAATACATAAGGGTGAAATGGTGTGATTTTGGGATTTGCTTTAGCACACGTCAGCCAAAAGAGAGAGAGAGAAGGAAGGAAAAATGTATAGATGAAGCAGAAGTGGGAA
Organism: Myotis lucifugus; assembly: GCF_000147115.1. Taxonomy (NCBI): domain Eukaryota; kingdom Metazoa; phylum Chordata; class Mammalia; order Chiroptera; family Vespertilionidae; genus Myotis; species Myotis lucifugus. The sequence goes on along the minus strand of NW_005871054.1, from coordinate 18,527,763 downwards.
GACACTGACAATCCTAGCATTTGAATGATTGATATTTGAGCTTCATTATATTATTATCTCTACTTTTGTGTATGATTAAAAATTTTTCTAATATAATTTTTATTAAAATAAGAAAAACTAATACAAATATACTCAGAATATCATAAGCAAAGACAAAAATAAATCAGAGAAAGATATTTGAAAACAATAATAGGAGAGATTTTTTTTTTAGACAGATAAGTCCATCAAGCAAGCCTGGCATATGTGAGTGCCATTGGTGGAACCCCGAGTCAACAGTGCTGTGTGTGGTATATTTCAGAGCAAGCTCTCTACACCCATTCAGGAATGAAATGGAGAAATGTAGGACCAAATTTTACAAAGTGGTCCTGTGGAATCATTCTCTGACCTCCCGTTGTAAAAGCAGGATGTTGCACACAAACATTTTAAGCCTTTATAATTCTTTTAAGCCTGAAGAGCCTAGCCTCATTCATAAAATATTTCCTCACTACTGTTAAAGCTAGTGATATCCTATTGATTTCTTTATTTAAATGTTTTAATTAGAGATATTTTTAAAAATACTCTGAGTAAAAAACAAAAAAAGGATGAGGTTAGGCCTCTGGGGAAAAGGGAAATTACAATTTATCAAAAAGAAGTTTAACCTCATCATTTTCTGGCAGGACTCAGTTTTCCTCCCACACCCTCCGGTCTGTGGCCAATGTTTGGAAAAAAGTATTGCTACTCACAAGTGGAATTCTTAAGAAACTAGCATGGATTCTGAAAGAGCAGTCACTAGCGGGAGGGGGAGGGGGAGGAGGGGACTTTTATAGCATCCTCAAAGGGTTTAAAGAGAACTGAAATTTATATCCAATTGATGTTAAGAGCACAAGTACCATTTGAAAAACATTCAAGAAGTTGGAATTGACCTACCCCATCTTGTACAAACTAAGGCCAGTGTGCTATCTTGTGTTGCTTATCTCCAAAACAGAGAGCCCAGGAAAGCAGGCTGGGTGAGCGGACCATTCCTTGAGCTAGAACAAGCAGATCTTTTCCATTTCTCAGAGTCACAATAACTTTCCAGCTTTGGCTCTTATTTGAGCAAGACCTTGTCTATCCAACATTGATCTGGCCAAATGACTTAGTGGAGAATTTGCTCAAATTGGTTTTGCTGCATCTTGTTTGGAGAAGTGGGAAATGAATGCTCAAAAATTCCAGTTTTCATCCTGACGTGTGGAGACGTGAGGTTGGGGAAACCGAGGTTCCTCTGGCTGGAGAGATAGATGAACACATGGGCAGCGATAGGACCAGGAAGAAACTGAACCATCCTGAAGAGAGATGTGATTATGCCCTGAGACTTTTAAAGGAGAGATGAGGACACTGAGTTTCAGAAAGAAACTATTTGCACTTGACCATAAAGGACAGGGAAGGTGAATCAAACAGAAGATCAATCATTAGCAACCTCACACAGGCTGTAACAGAGAGCAGGTGTGGGTAGGAGGAGGAGTTTCATTTGACTGGAACACAGGGTAAATGGAAGGAAGGAAAAGGTACCGAATATTGGAAAAACACTTCATGGAAAATCTGGAAGGCCAGGATGGAAATATTAGGTGTTAGTAGATACTGGGTGGGGCACTGAGCATTTTAAAAACATGATCAGAGCTGCCCTGTTGACGGTAAAATCTATCAGCGGTATTGTCGTAATGAGAGGACAGATAGTAATAATCACTGTTGTTATCGAGTGCTTTACTGCTGCCACTTTATATAAAATGATTCTCTCTCATCGTTGATGTTTTTATCTCTCTCTCCCTCTCCCGTCCTCTCTAAAATCAATAAAAATATATTTTAAGAAAAGGAAAGAGGCATCAAGTTGGAAAGACTTAGTAATCAGTTGCCTATGGAAGTCCTTGATTGGGAGCCTGGGTGAAGGGAAAATGATACTGTCACTAACCTAAATAAAGAAACCACAAGAAAAATCTGGTATGGGATAAAAGATGATTGGTTTGCTTTTAGCTATGTTGAGTTTGAGATGTCATTAGTAAGTTCCAGTAAAATATCTGTCTGGTGGTTGGAAATATAGTTTGGCTGCCAAAGGGAGAAGACAGAGCTAGGAAGAGAAATCAAGACATCATATGCAAGCAGTAGAGAGGTGAATAGGCAGAGGAGAGTGGAGGAACGAAATAATCACAGGTGTCTGTTCATTTTTTCTGCTCTCTCAACAGATAATAGAGATACTTTTTGAGTTTTGTCAGCCATCCCTTCCCAAACTATCTACCCCCATTCAGGAATGAAATGGAGAAATGCAGGACCAAATTTTACAAAATGGTCCTGTGGAATCATTCTCTGACCTCCCATTGTTGGGAAGGATAGAGGCAGTGTTGATGGAAGTGGGAGGATTCTAAATAAAATGATGAGGGCAATCCACTCTCTCTCCACCAAGATAAGAAAAGGGTGTCCATCTTTGGACCTAAAGTCCTGTGTGAGTCTCCCAGGGAACCATTGCGCATAGCTGCCAGAGCAGGCCTTGAGGGGCTAACACAAGTCAGGGAGCACACATGCCTTGTTTGGGCGGGGGGCGGGGGGAGAGATGAGGCTTAAAGCTAGTAGGATATGCACTGCACCCCCGAGATTCTCCATCGGAGCAGCCAGTCAGATCTTTCCTGAAACATCCTAAACAAGAGAAAGGGCAGTGGAAGGGCAAGATTCCACTGATGAATTTCCCCACAGGCCCCACAAATAAATGACTTGGGGTCAATGGGGGTTAAAGTAAAACAATAAACACAGCAGGATTTGTGCAATCTCGTCTAGGTCAAGGAAATCACCTCATCAGTCTCCCGTTGACGGACTGATTCTCATCTCTCAGTTCACCATCTTCCTCTCAACTCGCCTCAGCAATTTTTGTTCCCAATTGCATGTTTGGGAGGCTATTACATGTCTCTATTGTGAGTGTGAAGGGGTCACAATGGGACAACTCCCCCGCTAGGGACTGAGAACTACGGGAAATAAGATTGCCTGACAAGACTTACATTTTTAATGCTGATGCATCAGAGAAGAAATCTGGGAAATCGCTTCAAAGAGCAAATGCGTTCCCGGGACAGCAAGACTTGACTGGGCCCTGATGGATGAGGTTAATATAGCTGCAGAAAAACAACGCATCCGTGAGAAGGGAGTTCCGCTCAGTTACGAAGAAGGCAACTGCATTCAATAAAAATGTGCTGAGTACCTACCAGGTGCCAGCACTCGGCTCACATTCTTGTTGGGGAGACAGAAAATAAGCAAATGCATATGTAACTGAATGTCAGGTGCTAGTTCTCGGGGAAGGGTCTGCAGAGCAAACAGCATCTAGGGCTCAATGGCAATTTGCTCATTCAAGTTCTGTGCCAGATTTAGGAAGTGTGCTCAGACCTATAGCCTGAAAACTGTGTCTTCAGCATTGCTGGTGATACTTTGACCGATCAATAGCCCTTCAGTTAATTTCTTTCTATGTGACTTCCATGAAGACATATGTAGAAAAAAGAGTACCTATCAAAAGCGTACAGCTCAGTGCATTTTTCAGAGAGAGCATACTATATAACCAGCGCCCTGAATCACTCCTCGTGCCCCCTTTCACCACCAAAAATTAATGACCATCCTGATGTTAACACCGTAGGTTTGTTTTGCCTGTTACTGAATTTTATGTAAATGGAAATATACAGTCCATACTCCGTACATAATGTCTGGCTTCCTTTACTCAATATTATGTCTGTGAAATCCATTCATATTGTAATATGATTTGTTCTTTTTCATCGTTGTGTATTTCATTGCACCACTATATCACAACTTATTTATCCAGTCTATGTCAATGGGCATCAGGGTAATTTCCACTATTCTTTTAATAAATTATTTTTCTGCTAAATCATGTGTCCAACTAAGAACCCTATCTGATACACTTCAATTTTAAGTTTTTATTGAGTGAGAAAGAGTTGTGTTCTTCTGTAAAAATTCTTTTTAACGATGCTTTTGAGGACATGGACACTTTCTTCATCCGCTACTTGGCAAGGAACATCCACTTATTATGTTTCAACAGTGAGGCCAAATGATTAAAAATAACATTCCGTGTAGATAAAGCTCTGAGTTCCTGGCCTGAAGACAGTACTTCCTAGAATAACAACGATCGCTTTGGCTCTTAGGTTGCTATGCAGTTGGTTAGGAGGTTTCTCTGCGGGAGCCAGTGAGATGACCCCTCCTGGGTCCGAGCCTCAGCAGTTGGAGTGGTTGGTTTGCATTTCGACTGCACAAGAGCAGAGGTTGGAGGTTGTGGTTTTCTCCACAGCCCCACAGCCCACTGCCCTGGCTGCTGTCTCAGGAACTCTAAAGAACATTGTTAACAGGCAAGCACAATCCAGTGAAAAAGAAAATAACAGACTCGATTATAAGACAGCCATGTCAATTATTCATAATTACTAGGATCTTTCCTTTTTCAAGCACATGTTAACCTCCCTCATGTAGGCGTCTACCCTGGCTGAGTGGGGCTGTAGGAGAGAATGGACCACTCTGTCTTTTTATCTTCCTCGTTGGCCAGGCCATATCAATTGCTGATGCAATCATTCCCAGCTTGACTTTTGAGCCTTGAGTTGGACTGGCCAACTGTTGCCCTTGGTTATTCAAGGAGACAGACAATTGTAATAATAGCGGCAATTATTCACTAAGCACTTACTATGTGTACCAGATATGTGTGCCAAGGACTCCGTGTGCATGCCCACTTCACAAAAGGTCAATCTCTCCACTTCTGCTCTGGATATTATCCTGTCTTTCCCAAAGACTTTCCTCCTGCAATTAAGCCCTCTTTCCCTACATGATCGATTTCTCCCTCCTTCCTGGATCACCACCACCAGTGCTCAGACATGCCCTAGTACTTCCTTAAAAAAAAATCCTTTGACATCATATGCCCCTCTAGACACAATTCTTAGCTCTTTTATAGCACCACTTTCTGAAAGAATTATCTATAGTCACTGCTCTACTTTCCCATACTGCATCTAAGCTAGGAGGTAGGACTGGAAAGCTTTGTTCTCTGTTAAAGGCACTTCGAGCCTAGATGTCCTGAACTGAGGATCCACCTAAAGCTGGACCTCTGCCTTGAGGGGCAAAGGACCCTCACAGTCAGGATGTGACCCGAGGAATATCAAGAGCCCAGAGCTTCAAAGCTGGGATCTAGAAGGAGTTGGCAATGGGAGGGTAAACCTACCAGAGAAATGAGGTGGATTCAAAGGCCCAGAAGTTGAAAACATGCTTCACTGATGTCAGCATTTTACCAGAGCTACTCCAAGGTGAGCATAACTCACTTAAAAGAAAACCCTGAAAGCTGTTCTTTTATGTTCTTTTATGCCAACAAATAAAGTGCAATTTAATAAATAATAGTCCATCATTTTTCTATAACATGCAGGTCAAGCATGAATGGTTTTGATCTTTTATAGTCTTGACACAATAGCTTTTTGATCTGCTCATGGTTATATCATTGCATGAGCCTGGACAAGACTTACAATTTTGCTGGCCTTGACTTTTATTTATGAGTTATAGACAATTGTGCCCTGCTTAGTGGCCTGGGGGGCTGGTGAAGATGAGGGGGGTGAATCTGAGGTTTAAGGGGAAGGTCAGATGTGGTGTTCAGTCGTTGATTCCAAGCATTACCTGTGGTCTGGGTCTAATCTTGAAAAGTCCAAGATTAAATAACAGAGAATTTAATGTCTTGAGCTTATTGTCTAGCTACATGAGTGTACAATTAATAACCTGCAGCACAGATTTATAAGAAACTAATTGAAATATAACATAAACCCCGTGGAGAGTAAAAGACAAAGGGAACTTAAAAATAAGGCTCAGGAAATAAATGATATTTAACTTGGACATGGGCCCCCAATGCACCTGGAGAAAAACAGATATCAATGAAAAATCTAGAGAGATGAGCCATAATTACTGTCAAAGATAGACGAACAGGAAATTGGATAAGAGCTGACATTGTTGTTTTGGGCTGCACGGATGGCCTTTTGTGCCTGCAAAGGGAAATGAGAGTTTATGTCTGAAAAATCAGATGGAATTGTGCATAAAATCAGGCTAAAAGATGTCACAAGCCATCCCACAATTTTGGGGGGTTCTATACCCTGCAGGTCAGTCTGTGATCCTTGGAGGGACATGGGTGTAGAGAAGAGGGGTCAGGTTTATGGTCAGCCATCTTCCTGGGATCTTTGCCCCTTATTAGCATTGTGACATTAAATGTGTTTTAACTTGTCTGACCCAGGAGTTTAACATAAAAAAAAAAAAACAGAGAGAAAAATTTCTCCCATTCCAAGTTGTTGGCAGGACTACAGATAAAGTATATGAAGTTCCTGGCACATGGGAAATATCAAATAAATGTCAGTCAGTAGCAACAGCAGGAGTAGAAATGAAAGCTGATTCCTGAGTTATCAAATTCTGCCGATCACAGAGCCCTTCTCTTCCCCATGTGTCCCATTGTCCTGGTGCTCCTCACCCACAGCCAGTAGAAGCTCTAGAACTGTTAAGTAAGAGGGGCTTGGGAAGGCAATGGAGACTGGGGTGCAGGAGGAACCCAGCTGCTAGGAGAGTTGAATTGAAACTGAGTTTATGGTGATTGCTAGCTGGTTCACTCACCAGCCAATACCATCAACTACTAATCCCCCTAGGAGGGTTCTTCAATGGACTTGATAGAATCAAAATCTAGGACGTTTTCACTTTAAAAACAATCCATTTTCCAGTGGCAAAGTACAGCACTTCCTTAGCGCCTTCTACAAATTAAGGTGAGATGTATTTTAAATACATGCTTTCCCAATTATTTTACGAATTTGTTCATATGATCATTAAAACCACATGCTTGTGAAGGTTTTTAAGAAAAGCTGTTAGAGATAGGGGCCCCAGCACCCCATCACCCACTGGCACCACCATAGACTCCCCATTCCAGAGAGGTAGTCCTAGGAAAGCAGGAACCCATGGAGCAATATCCTTGATCCCGATACCAAAGGTGACAAGGGGATCACTGTCTGTGTTGCATTCTCAACAACAGAAATGACAGTTTTACCCTTCAGGACCCTCGGAGACCCTGGAACGTGGAGGAGGGTAGCACTGAGGAGCAGGAGGGAGGCGTGGTGGGGAGACCTCACCTCCATGACTTGCTCTATCCACTATCCCTTTTACACTGAAAACTGTTCGTGCCAGCCATATTCTTTGAATTTGGGTTTGGTACATTGTTGGCTATGGATGAGTCAAGATTTCTTGTCCTCGCCCGAAAGCATAGCCATCTTTGCCCTCTACCTGAAACCGAGGGACCTGATTTAATGTGTGATTTTAATATATGGGATAGCCCCAGCACTCTATTCAGTTTCTTTACAGCGTGGCCTGGAAGCCTTAGCCCTTTTCCTACTAGTTAGTAACCCCTAAGGCAGCCAGAAACAATGGCTAGGCCTTGACTGAGGGTCACAAGGTAAGGGTTTCTGCTAAGCAAAAGATAACATCTTGACCTAAGTTATGTTTCAGGTCCTGGGTTCTAAGGTGGAACAACCCCCTGGATACTTTTCCATGAAACCAGATGGAGGGAATTCAATCCCTGAGTTTCCAAGGTCCCTCCTCCCTCCTGTCTGCCATGGAAGAAGCCCAGCTGTGTCTTCGGCAGAGCTAGAGCCATTCCCCAGAGTTTATATTCCATATTTGCACCGTCCAGTCCAGCATCAGGCTCTCTTAGCTTGTGTTCCCCGCTGTCGACCACTGCATGTGGGGTCCGCATGGCCTTGAGCCAGGCAACTTCTAGGGCCACATGGCTATGGAGGGAACATGAGCAAGTGCAAGGAAGCAGGAGCGAAGCAAAAGGAACAAGCGAGAGAGAATTCCTTTGTCTGCAGATTCTAAGCTAAGATTTCATGGGCTTGCAGTGGCTCCACCCTCTCTAGCCAACCCATGTTTCCCCAGGCTAGACTGACAGAAAAGTATTTTCCCTACATCACCCGAACTTCACTATGCATGTGCCCATCTTCCCCTTTGTCCAGTCCATTCCCCCCGTGATCTGTAGGAAATGGACAGGTAGTTCCCTGGGGAGTGCAAAGTTGCAGCTTCCTGGAGAAGCTGCCCAAATGACCAGTCAATTATTTTTTCTTCTCCTGTCTAGATTAAACAAGGAGAAAGAAACAGCCAGTATTAGATGAATATACCTCTTCCTGTTATACAGTTTTATAAATCATAGTAAAGCCTCAGACTTAAATGATTGAAGGGCAGACCAGGTTACTGATTGACCTGAGATACTGAAAATTATGTAAAGGATGCATTGTTATAACTAATACATATATGTAAGGACATAAACTAGTGATATAAAATCTTTTGTTGGTACAAACTTTAGACCATCTGGGTGGTGGGGTGCTACACTCAACCGAAGATTGGCATATTACTGAGGAGGGGATTAAGCAGACTTCTGCCTGGATTTTGCTTTGGAAAGATGCTGAGACTCTGCTTAGGAATATTTAAAGCAGTCACACCATTCAACAAATGCTTGATGAGTCTTTCTCTGTCCTGCCCAAACAGGACACAATGTGGTAAATTGGGGTAATATGAGTACAGTAGCTAAAAACAAAAATAGACAAACAATACCCACACATTCTACAAACCACACTGTAGCCACAAGCACCTCTTCACCTCTCACATCTCTTAGCCAAAAGGCAAAAAAAGGGTAAAAATACAGTGATTTGAATTTCACTTCCTCTCCCTCATTCTGCCCAAACTCTGGGAATCAGAAACAGACAGTAAGAGGTATTAAGAAGAGAAACAAAATCTGAATTAGCACAAAAGCAAATGGCTTTGGGGTGAATTCTAAAGCAGAGCACAGGAAAAAGGAAATCATTAAATGTTGTTGAGTCTTTTATCTGTGTGTGTGAACCTTCAAGTCCCACTTCTTTTGCAAATACCATCTAGTCTCTCTTCGCATGAATTTCCCTGCTCATAATTTCCTCCATATCCTGGATGAGCCCCATGTTCATCTCTGAACATTATTGTCATTTGAAGTTTAATGCTTTTTCTTCAATTTAGCTAAAATAGCAGCCACTTATGAATTTCTTTATATTGTCTATTCCAGCTTCAATTTTTTTTTTGCCAGCTCTTAAGAAGTCAGTCTAAGTTTAAAATTCAGAACTCTATTTTCTCCCTACATCCCCAATTTTTCCTTCTCATAGTTCAAATTTTGGTCTACTGCTCTGACTCATTCTTACTCTGTGTACATAGAGGCTTCATTTTTTATTATCCCTTTCTGAAATAGCCTCTGACCCAAAGGCTACACTACACTACACTCATCTGAAACCAGTGGTTGAGAGGATATGTTATAGAACAGAAAGAGTTCAGTTACCCGGCACTAGCAGAGCCAGAAACCAAACACCAGACAATTGCAGTGGAAATAGGCTATTTTAATATGAATGGTGGGAAGCTAATGCTATAAAGCAGAAACTCCTTGATAGCGTATAGGTTATAGATTATATAGGGCTAAATCACAAGACACTATGGGTTAGAGACTCAGGGTCTTGCTGGGAGCTGATTGGTCAGAGGTGAGATAAGGGTCATAAATTATTTCTTTAGTCTTGAGGACTGCCCATTCTCCCATGTGAGTCTCAGAAAATTCCATTTCCCGTGACATCGCAAGAAGCCTGCTTCCACCAGCAACAGGTGGGGACACAGAGAGCACCATACCATATCAAATGGGCCACTGCATATCCTATATAATAAAGCCTAATATGCTAAGTGTCCCACCGTTCGCTCGTTCAACCAGTCACTATGATGTGCACTGACCACCAGGGGGCAGACGCTCCGACCAGTAGGTTAGCTTGCTGCTGGGTTCCGGCCCATCGGTACTGGGCAAGACAGGCTGGACATGCTCTGGAGCCCTCCCACGATCCCTCCCCGCCCCCAATCGTGCACTGGTGGGATCCCTTGGCTTGGCCTGTGCCCTCTCACAATCCAGGACCCCTCAGGGGATATTGGCGAGCGGGTTTTGGCCTGATCCCCGCAGGCCAGGCCAAGGGACCCCACCAGTGCATGAATCCGTGCATCAGGCCTCTAGTAATATATAAGTACACCCACAAGTCAGTCAGTTAAATAGACAATGCCTAAAACTATAGATACACCAGCTCCTGGCTCCTTCCGAGGAATCTTTATTCATTTGTTTAGTCTGCAGCAGGAAGCCAGCTGTCCCGCTTCAGTCCAGAGAGGGAATGCTGAGATACTGTATGAACTACATGCAGTGTTCCCAGCTTCAGGAAATTTGAACTGAAACATTGACCGAAAGAGCCCCTAGTACATTTACACGTCAGGCTGTTGTTTAAAGCCTCATGTGGTGAGCTCATATTCAAACTGTTTTGACTCAACATGCCTCAAGGCTTGGCAAGGGCTTGCAGGGAGGAGCAGCCTGTCACGGGGACCAGGAGGAAGAAAACAAGGCCGGCTCAGCCCATTCGCTCACAGACCTTCCTGGGCCAGGATTTGTTATTTTTTAAAAAACCAAATACAGACTCTCTCCTCTTGATCCAGCACTAATTCCTAGGTTACAATAAATCAACACCTTTTCCATGTCTTCCTATTACAGAGTGTCCTAATAACAATATATACTTAATTTATTAATATATGTTTTAAAGAGTAGACATTAACCAGTACTTGGTTGGATTATGTTAAAGCCACACATGTTGAAAACAGCCACCATTTCAGAGCTGACCACATGCAAGATACATGTTGCTTTAATAGGTATGTTGGTCATCTGAAAGGGATACTCATTTTCCCAGGACACGGTGTTCTGAAGGGGTTTATAAAGGCTTCAGAGCTCCCGGGCCCTGAGTTGTTAGCGCTGAGGCTGCTCATCCTGGCATTCACCAGTGTACATGCCCTAAAACTTGAGTCCAGCTCAAATTTACTCCCAGGCTTCCACACTTCCCCAAAAATCCTTGGAAGGGACTACTGACACAGTTCATGCATAAAGTGCTCACCCTCAAAAAGATAGTCATTCTATCACATAGAGTGAACTGGTGGTTGCCAGAGGGGAGGGGAATTGGGGGATTAGATGAAAGAGGTGAAGGGATTAAGAAGTACAAATTGGTAGTTACAAAATAGTCAAGGGGATATAAAGTACAGCATAAGGAATGTGGTCAATAATATTGTAATAACTATGGATGGTCCAGGTGGGTACTGGAAATATCAGGGGGGCGGGGGTGACACGGTGAAAAGTATATGATTGTCTAACCCCGTGGTTGGCAAACTGTGGCTCACAAGCCTCTTGCAGCTCTTTGGCCCCTTGAATGTGGCTCTTCCTAAGCCTTAGGAGTACCCTAATTAAGTTAATAACAGTGTACCTACCTATATAGTTTAAGTTTAAAAAATTTGGCTCTCAAAAGAAATTTCAATCGTTGTACTGTTGATATTTGGCTCTGTTGACTAATAAGTTTGCCGACAACTGGTCTAACCACTTGAAACCAATACAAAATACAACTGGAAGAAAAACAAATAACCACAATACCATAATTACACCGAAAAGTTAATAATAAATAAAATTAAAGACAGCCATCCTATTCCTGTGTTTCAGTTGAACCGGTAGGTAATCCAAGTCAAAGAACAAGAGTGGCTGCAATGAATGGACCACACAGAATGCCGTGCTGAGCAATGTAGATTTCATTTTACATCAAGGGGACACCCAGTAAAGTTTTGCAAGTTTATTTGGAGATACGAATCCGGTAAGAGTGAGGATGTGGGATTTAAGGGAGTAGGCGCTGTGGGGAGATGTAGGGAGAAGATCAAGTCCTGGATCTGAGTAATTTTGGTAAGAATAGGGAGGAAGGGAAGAAAAGAAGGGGCACTTAGAAAGATGATTTAATAAGCCCTGATAACTGAACAGATATAGGGGACATAGAAGAGAGGGCGGTGGGAGACAGGGACAGCATCAAGGTTTCTATCCAGACAGCTGGAGTGTGATGGGGCCATTGACAGAAATAAACCACCAGGAGGAGGAGCCAGTTTGCAAGAATCAAGAAGAGAGTTTAACTCAGAGAACCTTAAAGCTGGCATTAATCTCAAAGAAGGCACGAAGCCCAACTTTTTACTTCCTCTATGTATTTCAGATACAAAACTGAGGCCCAGAGAGGAGATCATAGAGGACTATGAAGTCCCACAGCTAGTAGCATGAAGCAGACACCAGTACCCAGTCTTTGGACTCTTGATTCTTTCTGTCCTACCCACAAGCTAGAAATCTTTTGGTAGCAAGTGATAGAAAACCCAACCTGATCTTACTTGTAAAGGAATTTATTGATTCATATAATTGTGAAGCCCAGAAGCTTCAGGTGAGACTTGGTCCAGCACCTCAGCAATGTCACTAAGTACCCAGTTCCTTTTTTTTCTAGTCCCTGCTTAACACCCCTGGTGGTTCCAAGATGGGTGCAAACAGCTCCCTGGGCTGTGTGCTGACTAATTCACATTCAGCATGAACGAGAAAAGGTATGCGTTCTGGAATTCCAAGCAAAGGTCTTGAGGTTCCCTCTAATTGCATCTGCTTAGTCATGTGTCTACTCAGAACCAACCACAATGAACAGGGAGTCAAATATGCCGATCTGAGTCATATGCTTTACCCCTGGGATCAGGTTCCACAGAGCCAAATGGATCTCCAAATGAAATGAGGGCAAATAGGAAGAAAATAAGAGAAGCTGTAGGGGAAACCCCAAATGTCTATTAGATACATTGTTCCATTAAATACTTTTCACTCCTTTTCCATACCACGTTTATGGCTTTTATGTTACATACAATGATTAAGTGGTTTGCCCAAAGGTTTCAAAAATATGTATTATGTAGAAATAAGAATTTCCATACTCACCATAGTGGTGAGAAAGGGGAGCAGGCGTTTAACAAAAATGTTTAAAAGGGAAAGAAAAGTAATTAGACTGAATAGATTCAAATTCAAGACAAATTCAACCAACTCTTTGCCCTTAAATATACACTGAGTGGCCAGATTATTATGACTGGTCAGATTATTATGACCACCCCATCAGTACAATGAAGTGAATTAGTTATGCAAATAATAATAATAATAAAACCTTGAGAGTATTTGCTTAGGAAGTTTTCAATATTCAGTATTTTTGGAAATGTCAATGAAGTACTGATGGGGTGGTCATAATAATATGGCCAGTCATAATAATCTGGCCACTCAGTATATTTTAGGCTGCATTCTCTAAAGCTAGGCTTAGTCTAAGGCTGCCATGTGTGGGCCTTTTCCCCTCACTTCAGTTGTGGGTTGTCTTGGTGGTTGGTGGCTCTGCAATGTGAGACCTCTGGTCACTCTGGCATCCATTTTGAGTGCTGTGACAATATTAGGTATATCTTTGATAATTACTTTAAAATGACTCCAAACTACTTTCAGTTTTTACTTTTTCTCTCCTACACCATTGCATAAGGAAGTCCTTAACAACTACTGGTACATGCTTCTCAGAAACATTTGACCACAAGTGTCTTAGATTCAAAACATATTACTTTGTGGGAAGAACGGCACCACCCAGCACACACATCTATCCTCATTGTGAATGGACTTAATTTCTGAATTCTAGACACTGACTCACAATGCTATGAAAACACACACACACACACACAGCCTCGTTAAAATTTCAGTGGCTGTACCCACAAACAGGGACTAATGAGGTCTCCAGGAGAAAGGTATCTTGACTACATTTCTAAACTCTGAGTTGCCTGGCAGGTGATCTCACGGTGGAAGTAATTTTCAAAACATGTGATGCTGACCAAGCAGGACAGCAGCCAACCGAACTCAATGTACACTGATTCTTTCCTGCTCCCTTTCCTTACCAGTTAAATATCCACCCTGCCCTGCGGGCTGAGGGGATCTAAAGAGGGAAATCAAGACAAGATTGTGTTGGGGCAAGAAAAGGCTGTTCTGAATGGTGAGAAGAGGAGGCAGCCCACCCATCCTAAGTCAAAGGAGTTGACCGGTTCTACGAAGGAGGCACAGATGAGAAGAAAGGAAAGAAGTGGGAGAAGACGTGAGAGGTGGGAGGAAGTAGACAAGGATGGACAAGGAGCAGAAGCAGGTGAAGAAAGGGATGGAAATGAACAGAGAAGAGGAGAAAGAAATGAAGACATGGAAGAACAGGCTAGGGCACAGACTCATAGACCCAGAGAACAATCTGATGGTTGCCAGAGGGGAGGGCAGGATCTGGCTGTTGGGGAACTGTGTGAAAAAGGTGAAGAAATTAAGAAACACAAATTGGTAGTTACAAAGTAGTCACAGGGATGTAAAGTACAGCATAGGGCAGCCGTGGGCAAACTACGGCCCGCGGGCCGGATCCGGCCCGTTTGAAATGAATAAAACTAAAAAAAAAAAGACCGTACCCTTTTATGTAATGATGTTTACTTTGAATTTATATTAGTTCACACAAACACTCCATCCATGCTTTTGTTCCGGCCCTCCGGTCCAGTTTAAGAACCCATTGTGGCCCTCGAGTCAAAAAGTTTGCCCACCCCTGGCATAGGGAATAGAGTCAATAATGTTGTAACAACTATGTATGGTGTCAGATGGGTACTAGAATATCGGAGGATCACTTAGTGAAGTACACGATTGCCTAACCACTATGCTTTGCACCTGAAACTAATACAAGTTAATATTGAATATAAACTGTAATTGAAAAAAAATAAAATATAAACTCAAAATATAAAAAATAAAAAACAGACCAGGAATAAGCAAAAAAAAAAGTGGAGGAAAGGAGAGACTGAAAATCCAGACAAGTAGAGGAGGAAAAAGAGTAGTGATGATGGATAAGGGAAAATAAGGCAGAAAAAGGAGAGGTGTTGCATTGCAATATGAAAAATGGCAGTGTTTGTGAGTAATATTGTCTCTTACCACCATGTGATACAGGAGTCAGCAAGCTTTTCTGTGAAGGGCCAGATAGTAAATAGTCAAGCTATGTGGATGGTACAGCTTTTGTTCAACTACTCAACTCCGGAAACATGAAGGCAGACAATGAGTAAACAGGTGAGCGTGGCAGGATTCCAATTAAACTTTACAGAAATAGGTGCTGAGCTGGATCCGGCTGTGGGTCATAGTTAGCGGACTCCTGATGTAGTGTAAACCCCCGAAGACAAGGGTGTGTATGACATTTCTTATACCCCTACAGTGCAATGAACTTAGGGGTGCATACAGTCTTTCCAATTAGCGTTTTGGGTTTCTTCGGGTTATATACCCGGAAGTGGAATTGCCGGGTCATAAGGCAGTTCCATTCTTTATCTTCTGAGGAAACTCCATACTTTTTTCATCGTGGCTGCACCAGTCTGAAAGTTGCACCTTTCCTGATGTGACCTGATGTGGAGTCTTTCCTGATGTGACCCTGCATGGCACAGTAGCAAGAAGACTCTAGCACCATAGTTCACACGCACCCTCCTGTTTCTCTGATGATGATGATGATGATGATGATGTGTGTGTGTGTGTGTGTGTGTGTGTGTGTGTGTGTAAGTCTCCCCATTGGGATTGTATGCTCCTGGAGAACACAAACCATGTTTCAAAGTTGTTTTGTTTGTCAGCTTGTTTTGGTGTTGTTGTTTTGGCATTCTTTTCTGATTTATCTTCCCAGGGTCTTGAACAACATTCGAAATGAGTGACAGATGGCCTGTTACATCAGCAGGTACACAGATAGTGTGTTACTCTGCCGGCTCCAACCCTAAAGGCTCCTCAAGTCTCTCTGGGACTCTCTAGGGGACATCTTGGGTGTGTTCTGAAGCAAGTCCTCTCAGCCCCAACCCGCTAAAATGCAGTCTTCAAGTGACCTCTTAGATTTGAATGGATTGAGAGGGAAAGGGGTGGATCAGATGGCTGCTGAGATCATTTGTTTGAGAGGATGTAGGGGCGCCTCTATGAAATGACCAAACATAGCTGCAGGATCATTGGAGGTCCCACAAACCAAGTCAGAAAAACATGCTGCCTGGGGCTGAGGCAGTAGTGCCTTGCATTACGGAGAGCAACTCTCTTTTCAAAAGAAGTGTTTTGGAGACAACAAGGATAAGATTCAATTTGTCCAAAAGCTTTATAAAGAGGATGAGTGTGAAAAACTGCAGGCCATTAGGCCTGATCTACACTTTGTTAAGAAGATTCTCAAGTGTGGTTTTGTAACCACCTGAATGGAGCCAGTGATTTCAAAGGGTTTCACAATACTCCCAGACAGATGACTTTATTTCTTTATAGTAAGTGCTAAATGATATGTTACATAGCAATTTAAATATGGGGAAGGGAAGGACATCCCTGACTAAAACAATAATACAGTTTCACCAGGTGGAAAAGTTGGCTACCTGTGCCTTCCTCACTATAAATAAGCGAGTTGGGGATTGTCCTTCTGAAGTCTGCAGCTTTAAGAAAAAAATCGACACTGTGGATTGATTTTTTTTTTTGGTCATTCGGTAAAGTAAATAAACTTCAAACACTTTGTAACCATGTATTCATTCTGCCAAACGACTATAAAAAATAATAATAATTGAAGGCCAAACCACTGATTAGTGAAATTCTCTCAATTGTCAGAACCTTATGTTTTCTTAGGGACAGACGTCGATTGTGGTTTGTGACCCAATGTCACACTTCCTGTAAGGTGCGTGCATTCTTCCAGTTCTTCCCAAGTCAGATGCTCAGTCACCTCTTCGCTGCTCTACATGGTCCCCTCGTGGCTGGCAAGTGCTCATTCACCATGAGTTTACTTCCAAACAGTAGTTTACCATAACATATTTAACTTTATTTTCTGGAAGAAGTACTTCAACCTTGCATATTGGCACAAACTAACTATAAACATACCAAAGAAAAGGGTCTTATATAATCTAACCATTTATGGACCCAGTACTTGAGGAGAAAAGAACTTTAACTTTTCCCTCTCATAAATTAAGGAAGTTCTCCCTGTAAGAGCTCATGTTGAATTATAGCTGACAACAGTACGAACAGCTCGGTCACGCCACTGAATTCTTTCCAACTCCAGCTCCATAACTCACCCTCTCCCACATGTCCTGTACTCTTGACCTTAGAAGACTTTTCCTAATAATTATTACTTATGGTATCCTAATTGGGACGCAAGAGGGAAAAGTTCAGTAGCTATTTCAGGACTCACAATATGGTAGAAAACAAATGCTGGATTTAAAGACTAAGAGTTTAGGATTGGGTGCAGCTTCCACCAGATACTATGTTACCCTGGGAAAGTCGCTTGCCTTCTTTGAACTTCAGTTTTCTCATCTCTCAATTGTTCACTGAGTTCAGTCATTAAAATCATTTTTATTATCTTCTAAAGTCCCCTTTAGGTATTGTGATAGTTGATAGATAGATAGATAGATAGATAGATAATCTATACTAATAAAAGAGAAAGATGCAAATTGACCATACCTTCATGACACCCCAGCCAATCAAGAATGGGTATGCAAATTAACCCAACAAAGATGGCGAGTTGATTTGCATACGCAGGCGCCCAGCAGCCAGGGGCGGGATGTTTTTTTTTTTTTTTTTATTTTTTTATTTTTCGCTATAAGTATTACAAAGGGTATTACATAAGTGTCCTTTTCCCCCCGCCCCCACCCTTGACAAGCCCCTGCCCTCCCTTACCCCCCAGTGTCTTATGTTTGCATCATGGCAATGATGCAGGCTTTCCATATCGCAATCATGGCAATGATGCAGGCTTTCCATATCGCCCCAGCCACTCCAGGCCTCTGGGCAGCATGGGAAGGTGGAAAGGCGGCTCTGGCCAGAGCGAAGGCGGTGCCGGCAGCCAGGGGAAGGAAGGCCCATTCTTGCACAAATCTTCGTGCATCAGGCCTCTAGTAGGTAGATAAGATGCTAGGTGATGATAGATAGATAGATAGATAGATAGATAGATAGATAGATAGAAAGATAAGATGATAGATGATAGATAGATAGATAGATAGATAGATAGATAGATAGATAGATAGATAATCTGGACCAGATAGACCTATTGTAATGAGATTCTGCTCTTCAAAGTGAGCAAACCAAGTAACAAATTTTCCTTTTCATAATGCTGTCCTGGCAGAGTCAGCACTTCCTGTGTGAATGTGCTATATATTACAAAAATATTGGCTGCATTTTCAAAATCTAAAATGATGTAAACTCCTCATCGCCAACTGGATCTTGGGCCTGAGCCCTTGCCCTGCTGATCTGGGCTGGCCATACAAACAGGGAGGACTTCTGCTGCTCAGAAGGCTTGAACAGCCCAGAACAAAAGCAGCAGAGCACCCACACTCTCTCCTGGGGCCTAAGGTCTTAACAACTTGAAAAGGAAGGAAGGAAGACCCCAAGGAGAAAAGAATTATCCCTGGGACTGAGAGCAGCTGATCAGAGGGAGGTGAGGAGAAGGAGGAAAGGAAGGAGGAAGGGAAGGAGAAAGGAAAGAAGGTTCTTATGGCTTCCTTCTAGAGACTTCTTACCTATTCAAGGAAGAATGAACTTTCAATGATCAACGGTTATACATTTTGAATCCTCTACCTCACAACTGCCATATATTTTTACTGTGGACTAACCAACTGAAATAAACTTACATGTTTAAATGTGTCACTTTGCAGAACAAGGAATCAATCAGCAAGGGACTCTCAGAAGCAGACTATCCTGCCACATCCCCAAGATCGATGATTCCAGCAACAGCACATTAGGGTCTCTGACACTGCACATCCTTAATTTATGAAACATTCATTGGAGGGGCTTTCCCAAGGGTTATTTCATACACAGATTAATATAGGGGCTTTTTATTGCATTTGTTTAGAAAAATCTCGTCCTGATGGAGAACATTCAAGCTTCTCTGCTGAGTAAGCTAAAGTCTTTCTTCTGAATTGTCCCTTAACCTTCAATCTCATCTCATCTGAAGCAGAAAGCATGCTGGATTTTGTTTTGTTTGCCTTCTAATATAGAAAGCGCTTCAGATCAAAGAACTGGGAAGAATGTGAATGCTGACCCTATATTATGCTTTTAGTTATTTGTGATATCCACTGTACTTACTCTAGTGTGGACTTTTTCCCCTCCATCCCCTTCATCCCCTTCACCCCCAAGCTGTTAGGATCATACCAATGTATTGTTCTAACCTTGAGTGAACAGCTTCTTAGCTAACCTACAGCCATGGAAAGCCCACTGAACTAACAACCACAGAGGTCCATCAGGAGTCAAGATGTCCCAATCCCAGTCTGAGGGACCTTCCTCAAAGGGCCCAGGAACCACTCAAGATGGCTGCTTGTCAGTGTCCTTTTCTTTCTCCAGCCAAATATCTTTGAAAGAAAGAAAGAAAGAAAGAGAGAGAGAGAGAGAGAGAGAGAGAGAGAAAAGCTCTCTTTGAATGCACTCATTTCTTTCCCAAATAATCCTGTTTAATAATGAATTCCTTATTAGGCCAAATCCAGCACCCTGAACACACTGACACATCTGCCAAGCACCTCTAATTCTGCACAAAAGGGGTTTGAAAATAGCCAGTAGCCACTGCGAGGGGAGGACATGTGAGAGGCCTCGCTGAGGAGTTTCCCACCCGTGGCTGGAGGTCCACCATGCCTCGCTGTTGGCAGATTTGGGCTGAGCTATGCGTCACATTGTTCATGTAAAGAAAAGCAACTGTTTTCCCCGAGCGCCCCTTCCCTGTTCCAAATGGCTGTGATCAGCAGCCCCAGGACCCTAATTGCCACAGCCTATTAGGAATAATGAGACATAGATGGCAGAAGCCAAGGGTAAAAGCGACATCTCACAACACGAAAGGTTAATATCAACATATACTGCCCCTGAGTGCAAAGGGCGCCTCAACTGGTGGCTCATTACTGCGGTTGACCCACGGGGAAAGTGTCATTCTGCAGAAAGGCTTTCCCAGGATGGGGCAGCCAAAGGTACAAAAGATAAGGACTTGCCTGTGGAAAACACTCAACTAATGAGAGCTGCAAAGGGAAACATCCCGATGACCTCACAGATGGCGGATGCTGATTAAGGTGGCTACAGGAGGCTCCTTTCTTGTCTGACAGCCCATTGAGAAGCTTTGGTGAGATGTGACTAACAGGCCGTGAAGGTGTCTCCATCTTGTCTGGCATGGTCCACGCTTTGGGCAAAACAAACATGAAAACTAAGTCCAGACCGACATGCATGTGTGAGTTTAGTTTTCAGAGACATGTTTTGGGAAATGAGCACGATGGGGCCATCAGCTATGATTCCTTTATGGCAAAGGGGGGTTGTGACAACTTGCGTGACTAATCGCATGACTGCGCTGGGGGTGAGCCAGCGGCAAATTTAGGTCTTGAACACTTGACAAAACAACCCTACTGTTCTGTGGGTGAAATTCTATGGAGCTTCGTGTGTAATTAAATGAAAGTTTCACAAGAATTTGCACCTCAATCATTCAATGCTGATACGTAGCACAAAGGAAGGGGTCTTGCCACATCAAAATACATCCATGAAACAATGGAGAAATGAAACCAAATTTTTGTTTGCTTTGTGTGACGTTTTCTAAGACAGAGACATTCACAGAAGAAACCCTGGAGTTCTCTTGACTTTCATTTAGTGCCTGGGACTCTGCAAAGAGATCACCATTACAGATGCCCTGCCCCAGCTCACACTACAAACCAGGATGAGAATACACCTCCTGCTGCTTGTCTTAGCTCTTTCTCCAGCAAAGCCAGATGCAACAACCACCCGTTTACCACCGCTAGTGGCGACTAGTACTGGATAACTAGTATTAATTATACTACTTATCCAGAGCTTGTTGACAAATTATCACAAACCATAGTGGCTTAAACAACAATGAGCTTTTATTATCTCACATAGTTTCCCTGGACAACCTCATAATACAGTCAAGATGTTGGCCAGAGCTGTGATATCATGTGAAGGCTTGTCTGGAGCTAGAGGATTCGCTTCCAAGGTGGCTCACTCACATGTCTGGCAAATGAGTGCTAGTTGTATCCAGGAGCCCTCAGTTCCTTGCCCCATGGGCCTTTCTACAGAGCTGCTTGAGTGGCCTTACAACATGGCAGCTAGCTTCTCCCAGAGTGATAATGCAAGAGAGAGAAAGATGAAAACCACAACTTCTTTTATGATCTAAACTCAGAAGTCATATACCATCACATACACAGTATTCCAATGCTTACAGAGGTCAGCTTATTTAGTACAGGAGGGGACTCCCCATGGGTGTGAATACCAAGAGACAAGACTCTTTGAAAGCCATCTTGGAGGCTGGATACCACACCACTTTTTAAAATATTTAAAGTATACCAGATTGTTTAAAAAATATGAGGAATATGATGTTGATCTAGTCAACCAGATTCTACAAAGGAGACCAAAACAAAGAACACCACAGGAAAATTTCTGAAGAAAATATAATCCACTCAACTAAAAATGTTTTCTTGCACTGATAAATGCTTATATATTGTCCCTGTAAGGACAAAGTTGAAGTGACAAGTTAGAGGTTATCCAAATGAGATTGACCTTGGTAGATTTTATATATATAAGGTCCCAGTCTGAGGGACCTTCCTCAAAGGGCCCAGGAACCACTCAAGGCGGCTGCTTGTCAGTGTCTTTTTCTTTCTCCAGCCAAATATCTAGAAAGAAAGAAGAAAGAGAAAGAAAGAAAGAAAGAAAGAAGAAAGAAAGAAAGAAAGAAAGAAAGAAAGAAAGAAAGAAAGGGAAAGAAAGAGAGAGAAAGAAAGAAAAGCTCTCTTTGAACGCACTCATTTCTTTCCCAAATAATCCTGTTTAATAATGAATTCCTTATTAGGCCAAATCCAGCACCCTGAACACACTGACACATCTGCCAAGCACCTCCAATTCTGCACAAAAGGGGTTTGAAAATAGCCAGTAGTCACTGCGAGGGGAGGACATGTGAGAGCCCCTCCCACCAGAATCTTATGATCTAGAATTGGAAACAAATCATACACAGATCACTTTAACCCAAGATAGCATTAAAAACAGGGGGTGCATGTGGTGCTATGAGAGGCGATCATGGAATCAAAATTCCCACAAGCATTTTTGTAGAAATTGACAAGCTGATTCTATGATTTATGTGGAAATTCAAGGAATTTAGAATAGCCAAAACAATTTTTTAAAAGAACATAGTTTGAGGACTTCTTCTGCTTCATTTCAATACTTACTATTGAAGTATTGAAGTAAAGCTATATAGTAAATTCAGACACCTTGGTGTTGCTTACGGATATAGATATAGATCATTGGAACAGAATAGAGTTAGGAAATAAATCAACTGATTTTTGACAAAGCAATTCAATGGGGCAAGGAAAGTCTTTTCAGTAAATATTCAATCAACTAAGTACTCATATTAAAAAAGTAAATATCAATCCTTACTATCACACACAAAAATCAATTGAAAATGTATCCTACTGCTTCAAGTGAAACATAGTACAAACCTAGAAAAATCAATTGAGACCTTAAGACAGGCAAAGATTTCTTAGATATAACACCAAAAGCATTATCCATAAATGAAAAAACATTGATAAGTAAACTTTACCAACATTTAAAACTTTTGCTTGAAAAATATCAGTTAGAAAAAAAACATAAAATACTGGTAGAAAATATTAATAATACATTTATCTTATAAAGGACTTGCATCCAAAATATGTAGAGAACTCTTAGACTTCAAAATAATATAAGCAGACTTCAACAAAGAAGCGCTATGAATGGCCAATAAATACATAAAAAGATGTTGAACATCATTAGTCATTGTTCTGACATAGGTATGACAATACCACCTAAAACCACAATGAGCTACTACTACATACCCATTAAGTTGGCTAAGATTAAAAAGAATGAACATACCAAGTGTTCGCAATTATGTAGAGAAACTGGAACTTTTAGGTACTGATGATAGGCATAAAAAATGGTACAAAACCCCAAAACAATTTAGCAGTTTCTTAAAAGTTAAACATACACCAACCATACAACCCAGCCATTTTATTCAAATCAAAAGAAACAAAATATATGTCCACACAAAGATTGTACATGAATGTCCTCAGGTGCTTTATTTGTACTAGACAAAAATTGGAAACAATTCAAATGTCCATCAACAGGTGAGTGGATTAATAAATTGTAGCATATCCATACAATGGCATATTATTCATCAATTAAAGGGATGAACTATCAATATACACAACAACATGGCTGAACCTCAAAATCATTATGCTAAATGAAGGAAAACAGGCAAAATGGGCAGACACCTGGGCTCAAGTTCCAACTCCATCTGGCTATAAAACACTGAGCAAGTGACTTGCCGAACCGGTTTGGCTCAGTGGATAGAGCGTCGGCCTGCGGACTCAAGGGTCCCGGGTTCGATTCCGGTCAAGGGCATGTATCTTGGTTGCGGGCACATCCCCACTGGGGGGCGTGCAGGAGGCAGCTGATCGATCTCTCTCATCGATGTTTCTGGCTCTCTATCCCTCTCCCTTCTTCTCTGTAAAAAATCAATAAAATATATTTTAAAAAAAACAAAAACAAAAAAACACTGAGCAAGTGACTTAATCTTTCCCTGCTTTAGTTTTCTCACCTGTTAACTCAGAATAATAATAGCAACAATAATAATTGCTACTACTTACTGAGTGCCACTATGTCTCCAGGCCTTTATTCGCATTATCTCATTTAATCCTCACAACTCCATAATATTTGAGACAATGCATGTTTAGGGCTTACCACAGTATTTAATAAATTCTACTTATTGTTATTACTTACTTACTAATTTCTTATTAATAATAGATACATAAATGAATGTTGAGACCTAATTATGTGAAAGGCCCAATGTAAGGCCCTGTGGAGAGGTGCAAAGACAAATAAGACAAGAGCCCCTTCCCACCAGAATCTTATGATCTAGAATTGGAAACAAAACATACACAGATCATTTTAACACAAGATAGCATTAAAAAGAGGGGGTGCAGGTGTTGCTATGAGAGGCCATGGAAAATGTTACAGAGAAAATAGTGCTTAATTGGGCCTGGAAGGATGGTCGCCTCGCAGCAGGAAAATCTGCTGAGGATAAAGAAACTCTGGACATAGTAGGATAAAGAGAGAAAGCAGGAGCATTGGGAATCTACAATTGTCTCAAAATAAAAAGTGTTTTTTAATGTGTCACACTTTTTGATAGCAGTCCCTTGATATGTGAGAGTATACGTCCAAACCTTCAGGAATCCCCAAATACTGGGAAATGGACATGCTCATACAGGCTGTCTCCATCACACCCCCTCCACCATCATACATCCCTGCACACACCCTCAGTTCTCCTCACCATACTCTCCACTTTGACTGGAGTTTTATTCAGGGAGCAGATGCCAGGTCCTGGGGCCTTGCCACTGTCAGAACCTCACCGGAGCATCAGGGGGAGGAGACATGCTGGTGGCAACAGGGGTGGAAATGAATGAATCTTCCCATTGACTCAACTGACACAGATGGGGGTCCAGGCAGGAGCCGCTCAGACAGAGCGCCCCGTGGGCACCTGGTGCAGCTGTGCATGGGGCCTGGCGGCTGTCGCTGAAGGCCACTGAGCACTTCCCCGATGAAGTCCCAGCTGGATGCCAGAGCTGTTTTTTTAACCCTAACAAGATCTGTCACTAAACATTACGGGAGCCTGACTTTGTCTCTTTCTCTCCAGGCCTTGCTAGTGGAGGTCGAAGGTCACATCATCCTTCAACACAGGCTCCTGGGCTTTTGTTCACCAGGCCTCATACCAACGACAGGCAAGCAGCCTGTTGGCCCTTGGAAGACACACTAGAAACCAGCGAACCATGGTCCTTAACGAATGGGGCCTCTCCAAAGCCAGCCGGCAAAACCACTTTAAGATACTTGCAGCTTCCTGTCCATACAGATTACACACAGGGAATGAAAACTGGAACTCCTTTGTCTGGTAAATGTATGTCATTCCTTGTCAAGACGAATTGAGAACAAACCTCGATTATGTTGGGAAACAACTTTTGCTTCTAAAGACAGTCTTAGATGAGGGTGGGAGCATTTCTGGGGACAAGGACATCTGGTACATTAGTATTAAGTGAGAGTGTCTTCTGATCATTTCATAAACACTTCAGCAGTATTGTTTTCTAGCAACAGAATATATTTTCGCCCAGGGCAATGTTTTTCTCTTGTTCATTGGCTATTAGTGTTGTAAACAGATACCTTGCAAGAGCATTCCTCAGCAAAGAATCAACACTGAAGCAACAAGATCTTGGCAGCCCGAGTTATTTCTGTTTGAAATGTGGACAGTTTTCTAAGCATACATTAGCACTCTGGGTGCTGAGGTCGAGGAAAGTGTTCTGTTCACTGTCTCTACAATCTGAGAACCCTAGGTCTAAGGGCAATGAATTTTGACAGAGAAACCCTTTTTTTTTTTTTCAGAGAAAGCATATTCATGAGTCTAATATGTGCTTTAATTCAACCCAAATAGAAGACCAGAGCTCATCTGACCAGCAACTCTACTTCTCATGCTCACCCCCACCCCACTGTCCCACCCATGGGGTCCCCTGCAAAGGCTCCATAGACTACAGCTTGCAAACCACGGGTCTGTCTACTATCTGGAACTGGTTGCTAGGAGATCTGGGTGCCTCCTGGACCTTCTGCAAAGCTATACGAGCTTGGGGTTCATGGTCTCACTGTGTCTGGCATCCTCATCCAGTAAATATGACTCCCTTAGTCCACCAGTCCAGTAGAATGGAGAGAAACATGTGCTGATAAGTCCATGACACCTACCACTGAGGTGTGGGGGTTACTACTCAAAGTGGTTGTTTTTTAAAAGAACTTTACTGAGATCTGATTCACATATCATGTAATTCTCCCATTGAAATTGTGCATCGTGATGGTTTTAGCATATTCACAGTTCTACAACTATCACCACAGTCAATATTAGAATGTTTTCGTCACCCTAAAAAGAAGCCCTGTACTCACTAGAGCCACTCCCCATTTCTGCAAACCCACATGCAGCCTTGGGCAATCACCAATCTACTTTCTTTCTGCATAGATTTGCTTCTTTGGGAGGTTTCATGTAAATGGAATCTTACAATACACGTTTCTTTGCAACTAGCTTGTATCCCATAGCATGTTTTCAAGGTCCATCACTACTTCAGTTCTTCTTATACACATTTTGTTTATCCTTCATCAGTTCAAGGATACTTGAATTGTTCCCACGTTTTGGCTGTTATGCATAATGCTGCTATAAACTTGATTGAACATCAAAAACATGTACAAGTTTTTGTTTTTGTTTTTGGTGGATGTGTATGTTTATTTCTCTTGGATATATGCCTAGATGTAGAACTGCTGGGTCCTATGGTAACTCTGTGTTTAACCTTCTGAGGAACTGCCAGCCTGTTTTCTGAAATGACTGAATCATTTCCCATTCCCACCAACCCACCAGCGGTGGATGAGGGTACCAATCTCCACATCCTTGCCAACACTTGTTATTATTTGCCTTTTTGATTATAGCCATCCTGGTGGGTGCAAAGTAGTATCTCATTGTGCTCTGATTTAAATTTCCATGATGGCTGGTGATGTTGAGCATCTTTTCATGTGTTCATAATGGGTTTGTTTTTTTTTTCAGGTAATGGCAGAAAATTTAACAGTAAAAGTGTCAGGACAGATGGACCTCTTCCAGGTCAATTGTTTTCTGTCTTCCAAATGTCCTTCTTATTTGAAGACTTAAAATATTTTTACTTGAGTTTTGACAAACTATCTCTCTCTCCAGCATCCCCCCAACCCATGTGCTTCCGTCATTACACCTTGAATTGGGCCAAACTCTATTGCAAGAGAGATGTTTTCACAAAACTCCCAGAAAAGCAGATGAGCTCCAAAACCCAGCCAAAACTCAGTTTCTCAATAAATCCTAGCATATTTTATCATCTGAATTTCACAAGGCTACCTTTGCAGAACCCTGTAGGATACCATTCGGATGGTCGCCTGTGTGCCTGGAGCCCCCTGGAGCTGTGCATTGCTCATCCTCTGAGGCCTGCCCCCTCCACCAACACACCTTGAACAGGAAGTGCTCTTGAGAGCTGTTGTTCAGTTAAGCATGGAAGTGACTGACCTAAGGGGCATCTGCAAGGTGGCCGAGTAGGGGGAAAGGATGGAGTGAGAGTGGCCGCGTGGATCTGTTTTGCTCATCTAAATGCTGATGAACAGGCTTGCCTAAAGCAACGGCTTCCCCGACATCTAAGAGAGCTCTTCTCAGCCACAGCCAGTTACTAGGGCAGCCCTGTCCAGTGGTTAGGAATGAGCACTGGCTCTGGTGCCCACAGCGTCTTGATCAAAACCTGTCCCACCACCTGCCAGCTCTGTGATCTCACAAAGATCCCTTCGTGATGGTGTCTCGGTTTTCTCATCTGCACCACTAGCCGTGCATTGCTCAGAGTTGTGAGGACTAATGAGACAATGTATAGGCAGTGTTTCATAGGGTGTGTAGGACATGGTAGGTCCATAACCAATGTTGTTGTTGTTATTGTTTTTATTACCAACGGTCCATTAATGCACAAGGACTTCTTGCTTCCAGGTCTTCACATTTACTTGTTTCCTCTGTCCAGAATACTATCCCATACACTTTTCCCAGGTCATTCCTGTTCATCTTCTGATCTAGGCTTATAGAGAACTACCTCCAGGAACCTCCCCTTCCCTGCACGCCCAAGAGTAGCTGCCCCTACCACGATCTCACATGCATCTCATCTGATCTTATTATGGTCCCGCTACCCCGTCTCTAATTGCCTCTGTGCTTGTCTGCGTCCTCCACCAGGCCCTGGGCTCCTGCGTTTTGTGAGAACTCCTTCAATATCTGTCTCCATTTCTGCCTGTGCCTGAACCTGAGTTAAAGTTCTGTCATCTTCAGTGCCTCCTTCATGAAAAGGAAAGAAAACGAATATTTACTGAGCCTTGGCCATGTGCCTGCACTGCCCATATGTTAGTTCATACAGCCCCAGTGGAAGACAGGTGAGGTAGGTATTTTCCTGTTTTATGAATAAGGAACTGGTAGCTCAGGAGGTTAACTTAACTCACCTTCACTTGCCGAAGGTCTCACAGGCACCAGGCTAGGCTGGCACCAGAGTGGGTGCTTTTTGTACCACCCGCATGGAGCTTCGCCCTATCTTCTTTAAGATCTAGTTCCCAACAATCCACAGGGTTCACCTCAATTACTGCTGTTTGGCAATGAGGAGTCAGGACCAGTGCTCTCAGTTGGCTGGAATACATCTTTTCCCTTTATCCTTTACACAAAACCACTCAATATTTTATCAAAATCTGTTCCATTTGTTTCATTGGTTTTGAATGCTTAGAAGGAAACAAGGCAAAGTCCTCTCTGGGGGCCTATCTCAGGGAGGAGAGCTCAGGTGGGGTCAGAATGGGCTTCAGGGGCTGAGGTCTGGAGCTCAGGGACAAGCCCCTGGGGAACCAAAGATCCGAGTGGACTGGCCAGAGGAAGGCGGAGGCTTGGCCGGAGACCCAAGACAAAAGCTCTGGTTGTGCCTCTGGCTGACCCTGCGAACCCCACACACATTTCCTAAGAGGCTTTGTGGTTTGAACTTGATTGCACATCTGTGGGTCTGCGTGCCATGGAGTCCAGCCCTGCCCTCTGTTGACCCAGCCCTGCTCAACAGGCAGGACTGTACGTGCAGAACTGCGTGGGATTGTAAAAGCCAGGGTCAACCGCCTCTCCTTGTTGGAGACTCCTGCAGAGGTGGCTCTTCCAGGGAATGGCTGTGGATGTGAATGAGGACTCATTGTCCTGTCAAAATGAAGGACTCCAGAGCAGCCTGGGGATGAGGAGCCAGCATCTGCTTTGTGCAACACGGCTGTTAATGAAATGAAAAGGATCCTGCTGCTGCTCTTATCTCGAGGACACAAAAAGCACTTCCTCTGTGCAAAATAGAGAAGAACACTGGGACTAAGTGATGGCTGTGCTCTCTAGACAGTGTGGGAGTAGAGACCATGTGCTTGGGGAACTATAATGTGGATGGGTTGCGTGCATGTCACGAGTACAGTGGGGGAACTTACATTCTGAAAACTACAAAACATTGTTGAGAGAATTTAAAGAAGATCTAAATCATTGAGAAAACATCTGTGTTTAGGGACTGGAGATTCTGTGTAATATGAGTTTTAACAGAGGTCCTCAGGCAAGGAAGCATGCCAACAACA
This sequence comes from Myotis lucifugus, assembly GCF_000147115.1. Classification (NCBI taxonomy): domain Eukaryota; kingdom Metazoa; phylum Chordata; class Mammalia; order Chiroptera; family Vespertilionidae; genus Myotis; species Myotis lucifugus. Next base: position 18,498,650 of record NW_005871054.1, on the reverse strand, counting down.
ATCTCAACAGGCGGGAAGGGGAGTCTAGAATAAGGACAGTCTCTTGGTTTGGGGGGTCGGGGGATTGCTAGTAGAGCTCACCCGGGTGTCACTCATGGCCCCAAGACAGGAGCAGGCAAAATAGTAAAGAATACACAGGGATTGGTGGACCAGTAAGGAGGAGGGACTCCTGAGAGGGACAGTCTGCACTTCCGGCTCGGAGCACACAAAGGCATGCTGTACAAACTGGTATCACTAAGGCACAGCTTTATTTGCTGGCTTAGGGTATCGATATCTCATACTTAACTAAAACTCTGCCTGCAGGCAATTCTTCAATGACGATTTTAATACGGTGTCACCTGCCGATTATGTAAAGATGATTCTCTTCAGTTGAAGGTAGATTAGCATTGTGATATGACTGGAAGCAGCATGAAATGGGTATCTAATTCCAGTGTTTCAGGGACAGAAATTAGAGATAGGAAACCTTTTCATTGCCATGACCACTGCAGTTGTTACCGAGCTGCAGTGCAGCCACAGACAGGACACCCACACTGTGGGACCCCCGCAGAAACATGGTCATTCTGCCTCAGGTCAGGTTCTAATGCATGCTGCGTGATCTGTTCCCACATTTCCCATGTGATTACTCAACTCACTGTCCACTTTTCCACTTTCAAACTCCCAAGAACCTATGTTTGAAATCTCCATTTGACCTCATGCTCATAAACATAGACATTGACACTGAATCCATCTGATCACAATCATCTGAAAATCTTCTAGAGCAGCGGTTCTCAACCTGTGGGTCGCGACCCCTTTGGGGGTTGAATGACCCTTTCACAAGGGTCGCCTAAGACCATCAGAAAACACATATATAATTACATATTGTTTTTGTGATTAATCACTATGCTTTAATTATGTTCAATTTGTAACAATGAAATTGGGGGTCACCACAACATGAGGAACTATATTAAAGGGTCACGGCATTGGGAAGGTTGAGAACCACTGTTCTAGAGCAAGGGTAGCAAACGCTCCAAAATTCCAGATAGTAAATATTTTAGACTTTCAGGACACACACTTTCTCCATTTTCAAGTTCGTCATTGATAACTTAGTTGAAACGGTTCCTTTCTTTGAAAGACACAAACTTCCAAAACTCACACACAGAAAAATAGAACATCAGACTAGGCTTATATCTATAAAAGAAATTTAATCAATGGTTAATAACTTTCAAAAAAATAGAATTCATCAGGTCCATATGGCTTCACTGATGAATTCTACCAAACATTAAAGAAGAAATTATACCATCTCCCTACAAGCTCTTCCAAAAAATAGAAGCAGAGAGAACACGTTTTAACTTATTCTATGAAGCCAGTATTACCTTAATAACAAACCAGATTAAGAACATTATAATAAAGGAAAAGTTAGAAAAATATTGTTTATAAACACAGATCTCCAACAAAATCTTAGCCAACCGAATCCAACAATGTATCTAGTGTATAAATGAAAGGTTTTTTGACACTTGTTAATTTCCACTGAGTTGCCTCCACCACAGTATTTTCCAAAGTGTTTCACAGAAAACTAGTCCTCGAGATATTAGTAGCTAGATTTTCACAGCTAAATACTTTCGATAAATGCTGGATTGAACAAAGAATGGCATAATTGTTTATAACAGAATATATCACAGCCTTTATTATTCTATAATATCTATGCGTGTCTCCAAAACAGAGTATACATTCTTTCCCAAACTTATTTGTGAAAAAAAATCCTCCTTTCTACTTCGTTTGTTTGGGTGAGGGCAAGAGAATTTCATGAAATTGGTGGCATCCTTTAGTACACACTTTGAGGATTGCTACTCTGCCATATGTCACATCAATGGTTCCTGGGCCATGACTTACCGCGTTTGTCAGTATATCCCCTAGTACTCCCAGCAACAAGCACAGCAGTTAGCACACGCTTTCAATAAGTATTTATTAAGTAAATGGATGACTTTCCTTAAGAAAAATGACCACAAAACTCTACACTTTCTGTAGCTCTTCTAGATTTTACTTTCAGTTCCCTACAGAGGCAATAAACCATCTAAGATCACAGTGAACAGCCCAATATAGACAGTCCACCTCGACGTAAAAGAATTCCAAAACCTAGTCTCACCAGGACGATCTGTTCCAGGAACTCTTTCATTTGAAAATGAAATTCTCCTCCCAGGGGTGAACCAGGGAAGATGGGTCTGTGGTTCATCTTATCACTCCCCAAATTCAACTTGCTTCACAAGAGCCCATTGGGAAAGGCCTCCAAAGGAAACAGCCACCTGGGTTATATTATGTGAATGCATGGCGGTCAAAGCCCTTTCCTCTTCTCCACCAAAAGTTAAACAAGGACATGGTTTCCCCACCATAGCCTGATAACAGCTGTGCCAGAGGACGGATTGCACATGGATTACAACTAACTGGGGTCAAGGAGAGAATGTCTACAGTCTTGCAAAGGAGCAGCACATCTTGGGCTGAGAAAGTGCATGTTCCCTCATCTACTAGTATTTCTCTGCCCCCAGACGCTCAGCCCCTGTGGCACTTGGTGTTTCTACATTCTGCAGGCTCTGTCATCGAACAACAAAGGAGCTCTGACCCTTGTTTCTTTAAGGGCTGAAGGAGCTCCTTGGCCCTGCAAAACACAGCGAAGGAAAAACGAGTTCAGCCAAAATTCAAGCCTAAATTCTATATCTAACTATTTTAACTGATCATGATGGCCACATGTTACAAAATTATAACTTTAAAAAAGAAAAACAAACCTGCTAATTCTGCTCTAAATATTTTATGCAGAATGCTTTCTAGTGCCCTTTTTAAACACTCCAAACTTTATATATGCAAGAAAAGAAAACTGAAAGTAAGAGTCACTCAGTTTAAATATAGTCCTAAGATGAATTTCAACACCCCTGGTTCTCAGTGCTCATGCTGCTGTCCAGACCAGTAGATGCTACAAGGTGGGGTTTCCTGTCACATAGGGAACTTGGACTAAATTACTCCAGAGGGATATGTGCCATTTCTAAGTTTGTGGGTTGCTTCACTGTGTAGAAAGCAACTGTTATTAGATAGTAATGCTACACAGATTTCCTAAATATTCTGTGTGGCAATGGCTGAGCCAGATGCGAACCACATCAGGAGAGACATGCGTGACAGCGTTTTCCTAAATGCCGTGATGAGTTATAATTTGCAAAGAGGAAAATTGCAGCAGCATGATGCCAGGACGATTTCCTCCAAACACCACTCTCATCGGGTCATGTTCTCCTTGGGCAGAGTCAACGCTCCCTTTTGTGATGAACTCTAAAGACTGGTAGGAAAGACTTCAGTCCTCTGCCTGCCCTACCTTAAGCCTATCCAGAAGGACCCCTGCACCCCAGGGCACTTCTTTATTCTCTTCCTATGTATTTTGCTGGGGTGGCTCTCTCTGTCTGGAATACAGGGCTCCAACACCCTTCAAAACCTGGCTCACACCTCAGCATCTTCCCTACCCAAGGAAAGGAGCCTTCCCTACCCAACCCCCTCTCCATGCCGATCATTCGCCTGTATTCAACATCCCCTGCAGTTATTATCTATAGTTGTCATTGTGGCTATTGGTGGTAGCCACTGGAAACCTTAACATCAGACCTGTGTCCCCGAAACCAACTGGGTGGAACGGTGCATTTTCTGCACTTCCTCCCTCTCACTTTCGCTCTCCATCCGAAACCAGGATACTGAATCTTTGTTTACTGAGAACCTTTTGACACATTACCTTCTCTAACTCCCTCCCAACTCCTCCTTGGTGGTTCATGCTTATGTAATATTTACCACATGGTATTATAGTGATCTGTCTATCTTCACCACTAGACCATCAGCGACTACATATGTCACTCCTCCCCCAAATGGATCTAATTCCAATAGAAAGCCAAATAGAATTGTTGAGGAACTTGGCCAATAATTCTCAAATTTATATGGAGGATCAAAGACCTAAGAATAAACAAGGCACCCCTGAAGAGGAATAGCAAGACTTACTACAAAGCTGTAGTAATGAAGACAGTGTTGTACCGGCATAGATATAGACAAATTGCCCAGTGGAGAAAACTAAAGAACCAGAAACAGAGACAGAGAGAGGAGGGGGTGTGGGTCCTTGCAATATAATAGACTAGAGGCCCGATGCACAAAATTCGTGCAAGGGGATTGGCCCTTGCAGCCCCGACTGCCTCAGCCAGCCCTTGCAGCCTTGGCCAGCCCTTGCAGCCCCCGCTTTGTCCAGAAGGCCGTCCAGACAGTCATCTGGAAGGTCATCCAGATGGTCGCCCTGCTGTTTGGTCTAATTAGCCTACTAGCTCTTTATTATATAGGATAAGGCATTATAGATCACAAGGAAAAAAATTCCTCAACAAATGTAGTATCAATTGGTTATTCATATGGAAAAAAATTATAATTAGATCCTGCTTTACACCATAGAAAAAATCAAACCCTAGTGGATTTAAGACTTGGGTGTAACAGGTAAAAATCTAAAAATTTTTAAGACACGGCCAAGCATATCTTTAGGACCCCAGGGTGGCAAAGCTTTCTTAAACAGAACACAAATGTATAAACTAGGAAAGAAAGAAATAATAAATCTGGCTGCATTCAAATTAACAACTTCTAACAGTAGATCCCATGATGAGAGTGACCGGAAAGCCACACACCAGGAGAAGATATTTACAATATGTGTAATCAATAAAAAATACATAAAGACGATTTATTTTTAAGTCTTCAAAGTCCAATAAATAAGTAAATACAAAACCAAATAGTCCAATAGAAAAAAAAATGAGCAAAAGATAGGAACAGGCAGCTCACAGAGCAGGAAGCATGAGCAACCCAGAAATACAGGAAAGAATACACAACCTCATTAGTAATCGGAGAGACACTAATTAAGACACAAATGAGATACCACTTTTCACCCACTGGGTTGGCAAAAATTAAGAATCCTGACACTGTCAAAGTCTTGGTGAGGCTATGAATCAAGTGGCATTTTTCTACGCTGTTGATAGGAGTCTAAATTGGTACAATCACTTTGAGAAAAAAGAGGTTGAATGTTCGTATACGTTTTAGCCTAGCAATTCTACCCAAGAGAAACTCTTACACACCTGTCCAAGATTCATGTGATTCTACTTCTAAGTAGAAACCTCAGAGAAACACTCGCATAGCATTTGTGTGTAGGAACATTCATAGTAACATTGTAATAACAACTGGAAATAACCCCTGTCCAAATGGCCAGGGAATACATAAACAATTATTTACTCATACTCACACAGTAAAACTTTATATAGTTTTACTACATGCCACATGGACCAATCTTAGAAACATAATATTGAGTGAAAAAAGCAAGTGAATAGAAGACTAGGTAGAGCATAATACCAGTTTTATAAAGCAAGCAAAAATAAATAGCATGTTGTTTGAGGTTGAATATACATGAGCTAACTTATTCTTTGAAATGAGGGGTTTCTAGAAATGAAATTCAGAATGTTAGTGGCTTCTAATGTTAGTATGCAGGGCTGTTGTGATTATGTTGTCATGCTTCATCATTACTCGTGTGATACTCACATTCCTTTGCATATATCAACTGTAACATAATAATAATAAAAGGGAAGTCACCTGCCCAGGCTCTTCTGAGAACACGGGAGCAAGATTCTTCCAGTTACTCGTGATTCTGCCTGTGCTCACAGACTCGCCAACATCCAGTGTTAGAGCTGGATGGCCCAGCGAGATCATCCAGGCCCGTCACTAAGGGTACAGGTTAGGAACCTGAGACGCAGCGACCATAGGCGACTGTTCTGCCATCACCTGTCAGAGGCGGGAGTCCAATCCAGTTATTCTGACACTTCTTCCCTTGGACCGGGTTCGCTGACCACGCCCTTCGGTCTGATGAATAATAAAAAGAAAACTGCAACCTTCTTTATTTTCATCTCCAAAGCCTGGCCCAAGGCCCGACAATTTGTTGGCCTTCAAAATGGTTGTTAACTGTATGTTACGGAATTCTCGATGGATTGTCCACAAGGTGTCTCCAAAGTGGGAAAAAGTAATTTTTTTCTCCTGGTTCAATGGCTTCAAACAAACAAACAAAAGATTCCTGGAAGCAAAACAGAAGAATCTATCAGTCATGTCATTAATGGGCATTCCCAGAACTGGTGCGTGGGGGCACGTGGGAGGAGAGATCTGAGAGAAGGGCGGGGAGATCTCTGCAGAGACCAGAGATGCACTTCCCAGCAGGCCAGCCTCGCGTGACTGACTTCTTTAGCTTAAGGTATAGAATTCAGAAGGAAGGAGCCAAACCCTGGGAATGTGTCTTTGTTGCCTCCGAGGCGAGGAGTTGCCAGGGTCTGTGGTTTGGCTGTGGAAGGAGCAGTGGAAGCGTTTTCTCTTCCATTCTGTCTGCATAACAGGCTGGCCGAGCCCACGGCGTGTTAGTAAGTTCCTGGCAAGGCAAGTGGTTTCCGTCTTACTTCACTGCTGGCTTCCCTGAGCCTCAGGTTTCCCAAGTCCTCGTGCTTCGAGGTGCAAGTCCCCTCAGGTATCATGATTCTTCCTCCGTTGGTTCCCCCAGACCTTCCCTGTCACCAGAAGGCTGGGCCCGGGCCCTCATTTGTGGGAATCTGCAGCCAGCCTCCTCCTGCATCTCTTGCTGGACGATTGCTCAGCAGAGGCTCTAAGAGCAGAGCTGTGGTCCTGGCCTCGGTGATGCTCCGGCCCACGGTCTCTCAGGGGGCCCAGGTGTTCCAGCTGCAGCTGCCAGTGGCCACGTCTCTGATCTGCCACAACACCTTCTGGAGGGACTGTGTTGACAGACCAAGACTCTCATCCAGAAATATAATACATCTCCCCCTTTACTCAAATCTTTTACATCCCTCAATAAAGTTTGGTTTCTTCACCAAACCCCATGCATTTCTCAGTAACTATATTTCTAGGTATATTCTCTTTGAGTTGACCATGGCCAGCAATCTAAAAAGGCTCTGAGATAAGATCTAAAAACAACCTAAGTGCCCATCAGCAGATAAGTGGATAAAAAAGCTGTGGTACATTTACACCAATGAATACTATGCAGCTGTAAAAAAGAAGGAACTCTTACCCTTTGAGACAACATGCCAGGGGCCTGGAGGTTATTATGCTAAGTGTAATAAGCCAATCAGAGAAAGATAAGTATCACATGATCTCACTTAAATGTGGAATCTAATGAGCAATATAAACTGATGAACAAAATAGATCTAGAGACATAAAAGCATGCAAGAGACTAACGAATCTCAGAAGGAAGGGGTAGAAGGAGAAGAGAGTAACCAATCCAGAACTTATGTGCACAGATGCATAACCCATGGACACAGACAATAGTGTGGGAGTGAGGAGGAAGGGGGTAATGGGGGGGGGACATCTGTAATACTTTCAACAATAAAGATAAATTTTAAATAAATAAAATAAAAAGGCACTGAGATGCCTGCTGGCTGCTGGGAGTTCTAATGAGGACCTTAGCCAGGATGGCACCATCTGTTTTCTCTAAACAAACCACTTCTCTCCCATGGAGAAACGCCACTGCCCTGCAGGTTGTGTGAAGACCAGCTGCCCACTAGCAATTTCTGGTCTGTACAGGTCTTCCCCAAGGGACTGTAGAGAGGGCGCTGCTCACCACAGTGAAAGCCTGAATATGGTCCCCCACCTACAGTAATGCCAGGAGCAGGTGTGGCCACCTCGGCTGGTCACCATACTTGGCCAAGGCTGCCTGACTTACTACACATAGAAGGGCTGTGGGCAGATGACAGGAAATGCTTTCTCCTCTGCTGAGCTCACTGGGTGCCTGTTTGGAGGAACGTCACCTTCAGCCACAGGTTATATGGGTGATGTTTGTATTTCTTGCTCATTTGGGGTTTTGATTTCCAGCACACTTGGGTCTCAACTTCTGCACCTGGTTTTTCACACCACTGGTCCCAATGATTCAGTAAAACCTAACTCATGAGATTGTGGTGAGGCACAAATGACTTTGCCAAGAGCCGCGCAAATGAGAGGCACCACAATTGTACCCGAAGACTAATAATAAATGTACCATCAGAGGAACCAAGATGGCAGTGTAGGTTAATGCCTGTACTTGCCGCCTCCCACAACCACATCAAAATTACAACTAAAATACAGAACAACCATCATCCAGAACTGCCAGAAAGCTGGCTGAATGGAAGTCCTACAACTAGAGAAGTAAAGAAGAAAGCACACTGAGATGGCTAGGAGGTGCGGAGACGTGGAACGGGCTGGTCCGGCACCCACGTGGGCTGCTTTTTTAATTGGGAAGGAGAGTCTCTCTGCAGAGGCCCCCCAGAGGAGCAAGGGGCCCCAGCCCCACACCAGACCCCCAGCCAGGATTCCAGAGCTGGGAAGAGAAGTCTCCATAACTATGGGCTGTAAAAACCAGTGTGGATTGGGGCTCAGTGACACAGAGGCTGCTGGAGACCCAGCTGTTCCTCTTAAAAGGCCAGTGCATGAACTGAACTTACAAATTCCGCTTCCTCCCACTTCCTCTGAGCTCCAGGCTTCCTGGTTCAATGGCTTCAAACAAACAAACAAAAGGGTGAGGCTCTGGGAGACACAGACACATACCAGGAGGAACAGGATTGTCTGGCATCGGAGCAGGAACTCGGGGGCAGCTTTCTCCCAGATGGAGGTGCTTGCAGGGATCATATGCTGGGACCTCCCTGCTTGCAGGGCTGACTGGCAGCCATTTCTGTTTGCTCCACCCTGGTGATTCCCTAAGAACCCACCTCATCCAATTTACCACCTCACTGAAGCTGTGTGCAGTGGCTTCTGCATATGAATGGCCTGTCCTTACTTAGGCTAAACAAGCTACAGCTGGGTCAGGGAGTCCTGAACCTATCAATAAAAGGCCCAAGACCCAGCACCAGCACCAGCCTGCCTTTCTTCACAGCTGGGTCTCGTCTGAGCACTTCCAAACCCCATATAAAGAGCAGGAATCTGTGGATCTCTGTAGCTCCTGCTGGGTGGCCCCAGACAGTGGCTGACTTTGCACCTTCCTGGAGACCCAAGAGCCAGTGTACCCAGTGGTCAGTGTCAGACCATACCAGATTACAACTCTACACATCCATAAGCAATACACTTCAAGGGGCAGACTCAGTGAGCACCAAAGCCCCACTGAAGCAAGCCCTGCTCCACAGGGGTGTCTCCTGCTCAGCAGCTCTCCCATTGTAGTCTCAGCTGGTTCTCACAGCCAATTGGCCTGCAGGTCAATTCCTCCCAGTGACACCAACAGCAATCAAGTCTCAACTACAATAAGACTGTGCTCACTGCCCAAAAGGGGGTGCACCTAGAGGGCCCAGCTCAGGTGACTGGGGAGGCTGCTACTGGGCCCTATAGGACACCTACTACACAAGGCCACTCTACCAACTCAAGGAGACATAGCAGCTCTACCCAATACATAGAAACAAACACAGGGAAGCAGCCAAAATGCAGAGACAAAGAAACATGTCACAAATGAAAGAAATGGAGGAAAATAAACTATTGGATATAGTGTTCAAAACCACAGTTATAAGGTTACTCAAGAATCTTCTAGAAACCTCCAAGAGACTTAGTGAGACTTCTAAGGATCTTATTGAGAATGAAAAAAAAAATGGAAAAGACCAGTCAGAAATTAAGCAGATACTGACTGAAATAAAGAATAATATAGAGGGATTCAACAGTAGAGTAGAGAATTCCGAGAATCAAATCAATGATTTGAAATATGAGAAAGCAAAAAACACCCAACCAGAAGAGCAAAAAGAAATAAGAATCCTAAAATATGAAGATAGTATAAGGAGCCTCTGGGACAACTTCAAGTGTACCAACATTCGCATTATGGGGGTGCCAGAAGAAGAGAGAGAGTAAGATATTGAAAACCTATTTAAAGAAATAATGACAGAAAACTTCCCCTACCTGGTGAAAGGAATAGACTTACAAGTCCAGGAAGCACAGAGTCCCAAATAAGAGGAACCAGAAGAGAACCACACCAAGACCCATCATAATTAAAATGCCAAGGGCAAAAGACAAAGAGAGAATCTTAAAAGCAGCAAGAGACAAGAAGTTAGTTACCTACAAGGGAATGCCCATACGACTGTCAGCTGATTTCTCAACAGAAACCATGCAGGCCAGAGGGAGTGGCAAGAAATATTCAAAGTAATGACTAGCAGGGACCTACAACCAAGATTACTCTACCCAGCAAAGCTATCATTTAGAATTGAAGGTCAGATAAAGAGCTTCACAGACAAGAAAATGCTAAAGGAGTACATCACCACCACACCAGTATTATATGAAATGTTGAAGGGTATTCTTTGAGAAGAGGAAGAGGAAGAAAAAAAAAGATAAAAAATAACAAAATGGCAACAAACACAATCAACAATTGAATCTAAAAATCAAAATAAATGAATAAGAAATCTAATGAACAGAATAAACTGGTGAATAAAATAGAATCAGAGAAATGGAAATGGAACAGACTGATGATTCTCAGAAGGAAGAGGGAGGGGGCAGGAAGTGATTAAACAAATCTTATATGCATATATTTCATTACCTATGACACAGACAATAGGGTGGTGAAGGCCTGGGGTGGGGCGGGAACCAGGTGGAGGGGGGCAATGAGGGGAAGAAAGAGGGACATCTCAACAATAAAGATTAAAAATAATAATAATAAAGGTACCATCAATACCTTATTTCAAGATGACAATTAATTATGTAGTGTTTACATGCAGGTAGAATATGAGAGATCTGACAGCACCAGAAAATGGTGACAACAACAAAAATAATAATAATACTAGTTCATGTTTATTAATCACATACTTTATGCCAGGCACTGTGCTGAGGCCTTCATGTGAAGTTTCTCATTTACTCTTCAGGCAGGTAATATTATTCATCCATTGTTACCAAGTTTTAGTGACCTTTGCCAAGGTCACATCACTTCTAAGTGGCAGAGCTGGGATCCAAATGCAAAGTACAAAGACTTGAGCCTTGCTCCCAAGAAGATTCCAGACTATCATGAAAAATAAAACATATTTACAAACAAGACATAGTCACAGAAAAAAATAAATCCAATTCACAATCTTACAAATAAGGTAATAGAAGGTAGATCATGGATTATAATTTTTACCTGGGTTAAAATTTTTACTGAATTATTCAGAACTGCAAGTACCTTGTAAATTAATAGACATTCATATTCAAGTATTAGTATTCTGACTTTTCACTTATTTGATTTAGGTGCAATTTGAGAACAACAAATTTTTTGCTTTTCTTTTAAATTTTCCCTCCCTCAGCACAAATCCATGATAAATAAGTGTGTGTGGTAGAAATATTTAATATACAGCACACATTGAGTCATATCCTGAGAGTATGTTTATAAGGCAAGATTTATGAAAGGCAATCTTTAGTTAATAGACCACATGCTTCAAATGTTGGCTGCTTACACCTAAATTTCTCAAATAGGAGAGCTACAGATTGATCTCAAATTCTGCAGAAAATGCTTACATTTTGTTCCTGGTATGATGACAACCCAAAGGAAACTAAGCAAGCACGTTCTGGATTAGCCAGATGACTTATTTACGCTCTGAAAGCATTAGTATATATGAAAAGTGTCATGTGAAAAGTATAAGGAAAGTCGATGGTGAGCAAAGATGAATGGTAGAAGTCATGTTAATATTAAATTTTAAGAACATTAAAAAGTAAATGAAAGAGAAACATCATGACAAGTCGAGAGAGAGAGAGAGAGACCACTGTAGAAAGGGGGAAGCCTTCTAATTGTAGGACTTTTAATAGCACTTCTCCCCTGATTTTTGAACAAGGGCCTTGCATTTCCCTTTTGCACTGGGCCTGATAAATTAGGTAGCCAGCCCTACCCAGGAGGTTAACACTGCAAAGACCTTAAAGATTATCTCAATCCCTTCATCAGACAAGGAAGATGAGGCCCAGAGAGGTGAACTGGCAACTTATTTAGAAAATTAAGAAGGAAGAACCGGATGGAAGGAACTTCCTCCATCTTCACACCTTGATCAGTGAACTGGGGTCTCACTGAAACACACTAAATCCACAGGGATGCACACCTGTCCAACCTGCCCCTGCCCAGTTCTCTAGTATTCACACCCTCCCAGGGTTTCTAGAGCCCACCTTGTCTCCAGGGTTCGGGGCAGTAGAGCCAAAATCCCAGCATTATTTGCAGCTGCTGTGTATTTTGGCCCCATTCCCACCATCCTGGATTCCCCCACTAGGCATCACTCCCACACACTCAACAGCCAGACAAAGTCCTACCTCACCACTGGGTGTCGGGGGACTTTCAGCGGATGTGTGTTTTATTCTTGACAGCATTTGGCTTCTAGTAAGTCCACAAAGCCTTCAGATGTCTGGGACATGCATTGTTCAAGGTGGGGTTTAGGGGAGAACAGAGAGAATTTGCCTCCTTGGGACAAATTTCTTCCTGCCTATGACAATATAGAAAGGGAAAGAAGATAATGCTAGAACTGACCTGGGAAACATGTGAGGTCTTTTCCTACTGCTCTGCTAAAATCCTTGCTACGAAGCTTAGAAATGTTGATTTGAAAAAATTTACCTTTTTGCCTTGGCCAGTGTTGCTCAGTGGTATTGCCCACTGGATGGTCTTGGGGTTGATTCCCAGTCAAGGGCAGGTACCTGGGTTGCAGGTTTGATCCCTGGCCCTAGTCCAGGCATGTGCAGGAGGCAACCAATCAATGTGTCTTCCTCACATCAGTTTCTCTCTCTCCCCCTCCCTCCTTCCCTTCCATTCTCCCTTAAAAAAAAAAAAATCAATGGAAGAAATATCCTCTGGGTGAGGATTAACAAAAGAAAAAAAACAAAAAGAAAGATTTAACTTTTTTTTTTTTTACCAAGGCAAGTGATTGAATAACACAGATAACAAGCCTTTTTATCAGATGTCCTGTCATCTAATATTCTAGCCAGCACCCCACCCCCACCCCAACTCTCTCTCTCTCTCCCTCTCTCTCACACACACACACACACACACACACAGAGTTGGTTTTTTTCCCACTTCTTCGGGGAATAAGAAGAAAATGGACACTTTTTTCAAATTGCAGTGAGATCATTTTACCCTCCCCTGCAGTCCTAGAGCCCAAAGTACTCCCAGAACACAGCCAGCGGTGTCAGAAAGGACACCATGTACCATTTCTGAACTCCACCCTGCCTTCCCTCCAACTACATTAAAATCCTAGAGCAGCAATTTTCAACCTTTTTCATCTCACGGCATACATAAACTAGTTGCTAAAATTCTGGGGCACACCAAAAAAATATATATTTTGCCCATCGGACTGAAAAGTACATATAATTTTGATTCATTCACAGCAGGCAGCTATGGTCTTTTTTTTAATCTTTATTGTTGAGAGGATTACAGATATCCCCTTTCTTTTCCCCCACTGCCCCCCTCCATCTGGTTCCCACCCCACCCCAGGCCTTCATCACCCTATTGTCTGTGTCCATAGGTTATGCATATATGCATGTAAGTTCTTTGGTTAATCTCTTCCTGCCCTCCCTCCCCTTCCCTCTGAGATTCGTCAAGTCTGATGTTTCCATGCCCCTGGTTCTATTTTATTCATCCGTTTATTTTGTTCATTAGATTCTTTGTTCATTTATTTTGATAATTGATACACATATATTTATTATGTTGGCTGTTGTCATTTTTTTATTTGACAATCTAAGGGGGGGAAAGGTCAATGTCCCCGACTAAATAGTCAGGTGTTGCATATTTTAAGAATTCTTGTGGCATGCTGGTTGAAAATTGCTGCCCTAGAAAGACATTTTCTTTGAATAATATTTTTTCTGGGACTTCTTTGTGCTGCCTGAAAAGTACTTCTTGTTGAATGAAACCGTTTGGGCACAGGCTATAGTAGCTGTGGAGTGGCGACGGGAACTGGGACTGTGGTTGCACCCTGGTCACCAGCACACCCTCCCCCAGCTTTCAGGCTACTCCAGCTTTCAGGCTGCTCCAGCTTTCAGGCTGCTCCAGCTTTCTTGGAGAAAGTCCTTTCCAAGGACTTTACAGCCACACACACACACACACACACACACACACACAGTCTGGCTTCCATGATATTGGGGCAGCTACAGGCGCTCCACCTCCTGACCCTCTGGCCTTGCATGGACCCCACCCCTCACAGTCAGCCCTCCCAACAGATGCTGGAGTCTCTTTCCACCGGCTCCTGGTGCTGGACTTGTGGTCTCTCACTTGTTTCCCGAGATTTCTTGCAAGGACTCAGACTTGTGTCCTGCGCTTGCGTGAACCAGTTCAAGGCACCAGGCCACCCGGGGCCTCCTCGTCACTCGCAGCCCATCCTGGGGCGATGAAGCATGTTCTGGACGCCAGCACGTGATCTTGCTCTGGACTTGAACTCGGGGACAGTGACTTATTTTTCTATGCTTCCCCCTTCCACACGAAGGCCTCGTGCAAGGATGGTATGGAGGCTCGCATTAGGTGTCCAGTAACGGTTGGCTGTATAAATTCAAAGTTTCCCACGGCGAGCACAGCCTTTTTTGTTAACGTGCTGCACAGAAACTCAGTAAACACGGATGGTGGTGACTCTGACTTTGGATAAGTATCTCCCGGCGGCGTGTTCTCAGAACCCTCCCTCCACCACTGCGAAGGCCACAGGCAGGTTGACACTCTCAGGAGGTCTGAAACTCCATGCGGCTGCTCTGCCCAGCTGGAGGGCACTGGGGGCTGTTGTTGAGCTTTGAACAAATCCTGGGATTATTTATCATTGAAAATCTGACTCCAAGAGCCTTCAGATCCACGAAGGAGTTTATTATTCTCCACCCCCACATCCTTTCCCCGTCCCCTCCCCTCGCTCTCTGCCCTGACAGCCTGCCACACTCCCAGCAGGCTCTCTGGCTCTCTCCGACCTCAGAGCACCTGTGCTTGGCAAGAGGCCGCCTTCCAGGAGTCCAGAATCGCAGACCACCCCGCACGCCACACCTGCCCTCTGACTGGGGTGGAGCATCAAAGAGTGAGAACGGAAACTGACTCCCTTATTGCAGGCTCCTCTCAGCAGGGGCCCGAAGCAGAGTCGGGAGAAGGAATGGCGGCCTATGTGCCTTGGTGGGAGCTCAGTCCTGTTTCCAACCCTCGGGGCCCCTCCCACCCCGCCTCCTCCACTCTCCTGGCCTGGGCCTAACCCTCCCTCCAGCACAGCATGCTCTTAGGCCTCTAACAGGCATACACGGAGGCCAGGTGACCAAGAAAGAGAAATAACAAAGAACATTAGAGCTGGAGAGGCTGGCAAAGGTCTTCTAAGTTCGAGAATGGAAAACTCTGTTAGTTGCAGGGCCCTTTCTTCAAAAGAACCTTACCAGAAAACGCAATGAGCAAAACCAACAAAACCATAGAGGACAGCCCA
This sequence comes from Myotis lucifugus, assembly GCF_000147115.1. NCBI lineage: Eukaryota > Metazoa > Chordata > Mammalia > Chiroptera > Vespertilionidae > Myotis > Myotis lucifugus. The sequence continues at coordinate 18,483,270 of NW_005871054.1, read as the reverse complement.
CACTTGTGCTCTCCGGTTTTGCCCCTTCTCCTGGGCCAAGGTGTGTTCACTCCACTCCCCTTCCTTCGCTGCCTCCCATTCCAGAGGCCCTTGACACCTGAGCCCAGCTGGGGTGTGCCATCTAGAGATGGTGTTTATGGAAAGTTGTAGAAGACAGGTGTTCATCAGACTATTCTTTCTTGCAATTGGTAGAAGCCCGATGCACACAAGCTTCATTCTACTGGAAGGGTACTGAAGCTCTCACCCACATGCCTGGGCTCTCGGTGCCAGGAAGACCTTCTCTCTCTGTCTCTCCGCCCTCCTTACCTCTACTTGGCTTCATTCTCTCTCATAGAGACAGGATTTTCAGGGGTGACTGAAAACATAGCCTCTGGAACCCTAGATTCCCATCCATCCTCCCTCCCTCCTTAAGTTAGGAAGCCTTCAGCACTCACTCTTCTTAGATCATTGGAAAGGCCTCTGATTGGCCCACATTCTGTCATATGCCTACCCCTGAACCAATCACTGTAGCCCTTGAGATGAACACACCCCTGAAACAAGGCCCTGACCCTAAAGAATGATCCCCAGGAGTTCCACTTCAAGACTTACTAGTAGAGAGTGGGCTCGGAGAGCCTTGCAGAGCCCCCGGACCACCCACAGAGGGAGCCATGGACACTGCCCCCTACACAGCCAGAGCTAAACCCCCGCATTCGCTGGGAGCATGTGTGTTGTTTTCCTTTTAAACTTAATTCAACTTGAAAGGCCTCTTCATCTTATCTTATGCAAGTGAGCAAGGGAGAGTGTGTTCGTTCCGTGGTGCAATAAATAACCTCTCATTATGAGAAATGTGATGCCTCAGTCCACTAAGCCATTTGGTAACAATAATCTGACATTACAGAAGCTTTTCTGGTGAGACCAGAGATATCTGAGCCACTTCCCTTTTCAAACAACTCTAGCTAATGGCTTTCCCTGCTATTAGTGGACTGAGTCCAAGCTCTCTTTGATTTGTGGTCACTTGATTGGGTCCTGACAGGGGAGGCTGAGCTTTGCGAGGAGGAATGATCGCCTGCGAACACTGCAGGGTGATACAATTCCTGTGGATCCAGAAAGACCACAAATCTGGAGAAACTTAATTCCCCTGGAGAGATGAACATATTTGTAAAGGCTTCTCATTCCTAGGCTGGCCCCGTCCTCACTCTGACAACTCACGTTGGCCCCCTCTGCTTCTTCAATTTTCCTGACACTGGGAATGCTGTCTTGGAGAGGAGGGGGGTCTTCTCGGGTCCTGCTCCAGAGCCAGAGCCATTTAGAAAATGATCCAGCCGCACAGCCAGGCAAACAGGACAAACCACCATATCCTTAGGCAAAGTGCCAGTCCTCGGAGCGTCCCTGAAACCCTGTCTATGAATTTCAAGCTCTGAGTCCAGGGGCCCAGAGCAATGGCAGCTGGAGGGCAGCAGTGTGTGAGGCCACGGAGTCGACTCTCTCTTACTAATAGGAAGAGAGGCACCATTTTGTACTGCGAAGATGTATGACCACCTGCATGCTTCTGGACTAATCCACAGGCCATTGGGGGGAGGGAGGTGTTTGGTACAATTTGACCTAAAAGAGAACAACAGTAGAGCTTGACACCACGCTAGGCATGCGGCACACAGGTTGGGAGAAAGAACACCAGGGTGACGGCATTGGTTTTGACACTGGAGACCTGGTCTCATTCTCCGAACCCTAACAACTCAAGGTTATCTCAGGCTTGGAAGGGACTTTCTTTTTAATAAACTTCCGATCTGGGAATAATCATAGATTTGTAGAAAAGTTACACATACAGTACATAGCTCCCATACCCCTTCACCCAGTTTCCACTAACATTAGCATCTTTCATTATCGTGCTACATTTGTCAAAATCAGGAAATTAACATTGGTACAGTACCATCAACTAAACTCCAGACATTACCCGGAATTCACCAATTTTTCCACTAATGTTCCGAGATCCTGCATGGAATATAGTCACCATGTCTCTCTAGTCCCCTCTGACCTGTGACCGTTTTTCCGTCTTTCCTTGCTTCTCATGACCTTGACCATTTTGAAGGGTACTGGACAGGCATTTCAGAGAACATCCCTCGATTTGGGGGTTGTCTGATGTCTCAGAACAGACTGCAGTTATGGGGTTTGGGGAATACCCAGCGGTGAAGTGCCTGGGAAGAATTACTTCAAAGAACAGGTAGCTGTCTTCAAACTGACCTGCCTGCAAACCAAATTGTGTTTTGTTTGTTCCATCTGTATTTTTAAGAAATTTTGGGCTGAATTATTTCAATTCAGACTTCCAGCTTCCCTTAAGAAACAGAAAGAGCTGGTGACTGCATGCTTGCCCAGCAGGCACAGGCAGGCGCTAAGAAGCAATGGCCTGAGAGGCCCTCCCTGCTCAGCCACTGACTGTTGGCCCTCAGCTCCATGGAGACTGGCTGGATCTGACAGGTTGGGAATCCACCAAACCAGGAGATGGCCTTGTTCGCAGTAGGCAAACGTGCAAACAAGTCATATGAGCAAAGCGGCAAAACCAGGAGAGACGGAGCCAACTTTGGGCCTGGCCAGTGGGACCCTGGTCAGAGAGATCCTCAGGGACTGTAAGTAACCGGATGGCGTTTGTCATAAGATTATGCAACACTGTGGAGCTGTGGTTCCTGTAATTTGTCTGCCTCAGAGGAGCTAGTGTGTATTGACTTTCTCCTGCTGGAGGCAGAATCATCACTTCGGTTTGCCAGTATTGAAAGTGTTCAGGTTTCTGGAAGAAGCTTGGACTAAAGAACTGAAATAGGCATCTCTATATTGGTTTTATTCTTAATAATAGAGAGTGCTACCACAGATTCACGAGAAATCGATTTGGTCCCTCCCCTTACACATCTACTTGACCAGTAGCTCTCCATGGAGCCGTAGCCAGAGAGAGTCGGCACAATTTTCCTGTTTGTCCCATAAAGAGGAGTCGAACAGGAGGGCGGGGGAAAGCATTGACTAATGAAAGAGCCAACAAAATACTGGCTGCTCAAGTAACTCTTTGCTTTAGCTCAGATTTGCCTTTTCAGAGGAAATTCCAATATCTAGCTTCATAACTCAGATGCATACGTATGGCTTTTTTAAAGCACCCAGAAAAATCCAACATGGCATTAAAAAGTCCAAAATTAGAATATGCTCTTGAGGTCTTTGCCCAAAACACAACACCCCACATTCCTGGTCCTTTCCTCTCTCCTGCTCCGATACCATTCTTGTGCCCATAGCAACATGTCACACACACACACACACACACACACACACACACACACACACGCATGGCATTTGCTATCTCAACATTTCTGAAAACTTCCTCTTACTTGTTTGAAAAGCTAAGGAAGTAGGAGGGGCTACTACTCCTGAAGTAGGAAACAAGATTCACTAATGAGCATGATGGTCTCTTTGACCCATTCTCTCAGCAACAATAAAAACGCAGCCACAGTTCAATTTAAGCAAACACCTAAATGAAAATTCAGATTTGCCGTATAGAAAACATTAAATTAATATTAAATCCATTCAATAGTCTCTTTTTTAAAGCATTCGGAGTAGAATTCCTTTACTTAACAAGCTTCTCTCTCAACTATTCCAGAAAATGTTTTTTCACAGATTTGATAGCACAGGTACCAAGCATTCCATAAACAATGAGCACCATGCAAAACCAGATTCTAGTTTCCTTCAAAAGCTGAACGAAGTAAGTTTTAATCCGCTACATCCGAAATGCTAAGAGGCCACAAATGATTTGGATAAACGGACTTCCTCTGCCCCCTGCTGTATTCTAGGTAAATGACAAGACTTCCCAATTTAGCCTCAGGAGAAAGTCAAACTTGGCCCATACTACTAGCATCCTTGTCTAGCATATAAAGACTATGTGACTCAACGTTGCATCTCAGCATATAGCATACATAGCTGGAATACAGCAGGTGTCTAAGTGCCGAATGAGTGGACATACAAGGACGTACACATTCTTATTTATAGTGGATGGTCAGGGACTTTGGCTACAGTATGAAGATATAAGACAACTGGGGAAAGTTGAAGGCTTATTGGATATTTGATATTGAGTAATATTTTATTCTTTTAGAAGTGATGAGTATTGTAGTTGCTAAAAATAAGTCCTGATGGTTTACGGATACATACTGCGGTATTTATAATTGAAATGAGGTATCTGAGATTTCCCTAAAAATAATTAAGTTGGGGGTGGGGAGAGACGTGGGAGTATATAAATGAAACCAGATTGGCTATGTGCTGATAACTATTTGAGTGATGGGTACATGCCAGATCATTACACGGTTCTCTCTCCTTTTATATTTGAAAAATCTTCATAATCATGTCTTTAAATATCTTCAGGACATTTTCATTAAGTCCTGATTTAATCTGTGCCTGGCACTACACTTCCTTAACCAAGAGAAACACAGTTGGTAGGTGCGCACACAATGACACCAAAAACAGCCCAGAGGTAGGATCCTGACCTTTTACACAGACATGGCAGTAAGCACAGGAAAGGTCTTGACAGCTCATACCAAATAGTTACCTGCAAGGTGGACAGGAAAAAACTCACTTCTTAATATCTGTTTTTAAATGCATTATTACAGGCGATTTTCACCTTCTGTATTAACACATTGTATGCGGGAAACGTATTTTTACGTTTTACGTATTTATACGTTCTACCAGTGTAGTAGAGCGCGGGACACGTATTAATACGTTTTTTATAGACTAGCGGTAGAATGCGGGTAACGTATAAATACGTAAACTAAAGTTATCGTAATTTTACTGAACGTTGCCATTTGCGCAAAAAATTAGCAAAAATGGCCCGCGCCACCTGTTAGCACTCGATAAAAACTACCCGCAAACAATTTAACAGAATCTTGTTTTCTCCATCTTCTGGTGCTTTTCCTAACACAGCCAAGACGGCTTTCACCTTGCATTAGAGACATCACTCATCTGTATCTGAAACTTCGTATGGATTCTGTTTCCCAGCCATCTCACAGTACTGTGGTGAGTATAAAAGTGCTGATGTATGTGGGGGTGCTTTACTGCGCCAGGCAAAGGCTGTGATCCCCACTCCTAACCCTTTTTATACATACCTTTGGGTAATTTTGATCTGGTCAACTGATAACTTGAGTTCTGATGAGGATGAGCCCTAAGACATGAAACTACAAGAGCATAGTAGTTTGTATTACACTGAAATATGTCAAGAATAGATCAATTCCTGTCTAAACTCCAGCAAACTGCAAATCTAAAGCAGACACTCCTAGATCTGGTACATGACTTCGGTAGAGGCAGTGGCAACTCGGTCCTGCTTGGGAAAGCCCTAATTTAGCTTGGTTTGCCCAGGGGCCAACTGCAAGTCCTCCCCATGACAGAGGCTCCGGGTGCACTCTAAGCGACAGTCATCTGAGCAGCAAACCGGGCCTCCTGGGAAGGTGGCGGCCAGGAGCACTGCTGCCAGCTCTCCAAACGGGTTTTCATCACCACCCCACATCTAGGACACATGGAAAAACACGCAGGCACACAGGCCAATGCTGGTCGGTGTGGGGATTCGGGCCATGAATGAAACTGCTGAAACCTAAAAGTGTCTCCAACTGACACCAGCTACCCATGCTAGCAGATAAGCAGCTAGTCAAAAAGCCAATTCCCTAGTTAAAAGACTGAACTGCTTAAAGTGACTTTCTGAAAGGCCATTTTGAATACTTATATAGTGGACCACTAACAGCAACATCAGTGTTTGCTGGTATATTTTTAATAGGTTCTTAATCAAGGCCTAAGCTTGTTTTTAATACCATAATGATGAAATAATGTAATTAACACCAACAGCACTCACACTACAAGGGTCAAGTCCCTCCCCTGTCCAATCTATAAGTAAAATAAGTAAGTCCAGCTCAGGGTTCTTTGAAAATGTAACCCTCGAAATGAAATACAGATTTTTGATTCTACAAAGACGATGTTCACTGAAGCAACTAGCTATCTTCATGAGAAATGTGTAAGGATTGCTTATAACAGAGTCACAAATGAACTGCCTCTTCCACAAAAGTAAATTGTCATTTTTTTAAATATGTTTTTTATTGATTTCGGAGAGGGAAAGGAGAGACAGAAACATCAATGATGAGAATCACTGACCAACTGGGAATCGAAATGTGACCTCCTAGTTCATAGGTCCACATGCAACCACTGAGCCACACTGGCTGGGCCGAATTATTTGCCTTAACTAGGAAGATAAATCACTTGTCCTAAATTATTTTTTTAAATCCTCACCCAAGAATATTTTTCCATTGATTTTTAGAGATAGAAGGAAGTAGTCAGAGAGAAACATCAATGTGAGATGCATTGTTTGGTTGCCTCCTGCACGCACCCTGAACCAGGGCCAAGGACCAAGTCCACAACCAAGGTATGTGCCCTTGACTGGAATTGAACTTGGGACCCTTCAGTCCTCAGGTCGATGCTCTATCCACTGAGCTAAACCAGCTAGGGCCTAAACCATTTTTGTAAAAACCCACCTTGTAATATAGATTACTAAAAAAAATTGTATCACAGAAAATGTACTACACTGAAGTTATTTCAGTCAACAGTTTATCTTTAACCCCTTTTATTGCTTCTTGCTTAAAAATGTTCAGAATCTTCCAGCTGAAACCAGTGTGTTCTTGGAATCCTTTATAGAATTCCAATTCTTCTCTGGAGAAAGCACACTCCTTCCAATAATACTAAAAAATCCAATGGTCTAGATTTCACAGCCCTTTAGTTTAGGAAAGGGTAAGCTATGTCTTTAATTTCAGAAGAATTATTATACAACAAACTTTTTATTTTTTTCATTCATAAAAACAGTCCACAGCATTCATAAAACAGGGTAGTCGAAGAAATAAAAAGAGACACTTTTCAGGTGGATTCTTTATGTTTAAGAACAGATGAGTTGGTAGCAATTTAATACAGATGGAAACAAATACAATCCATAGAAAAACAGGAGTTGAAAGGGGGAGGAAATAATACCAACCAAGATAAACTTAGAGTTTTCAGGCATGCAATTCAATATCTGAATTTTCTTCACTTAAAAACCAAAGTAGGTGCTTTAACAGGTGTCCTAAAAGAAAGCTACAAAAATATTGCAAATGTTAACCTTACATATATCACACACACAAAAATTAATAAATCCTGAGCTACACCCAGGCTAATCACAACAAGTTCTCCCTATCCAAGACAGACACAGAAAAATAACGTTTTACAAGCTTAGCTTAAAGGTACAGTACCTTAGAGCTCTCACTTGGGTGTTTCCTGCTCATGCTCTTTTCAATATAAACAAATGTGATTTATGTAATGGAATACATACTTGAAGAATTCCTTAAAGAAAGAATCACAAGTTTCATTTTATATATACAAGAAATTTTTAATTATGTACTGAAAATAAATTACAGGAAATAACTTTAAAATGCAACAGAGAACAAAGTCACAATAAACATTCCCATTGGATTCCCTTGGGGGGTGAGATTGCAGTGCTCAAGGAAGATAAATATCACAAATATATCAAAAACTTCAAATAGTTTATGCATTCACACACCGACGTGAGCCACAAACATTCCTTCACAGGGACTGTACTTATTAGCCTACCACAGAACCAGATTTTGCCATAAACTACAAAACTTTTAATACAAAATTGTTATTTATATATTTATAATTCATATACATGCCCTATCTGTGAGTTTAGAAAATAAAAGCTACACACTGTACAGACACTCTTAACTCATAGCTGTAGGCAACATTTTTGGATGGAATTTCTCCCCCAATTAATGGCATATTTTATGTACATGAAGGCTAAACTGCATAATGACAGTTCAGATTCCCAGATATGCATCTCCTTTTAGGGCAGGATTATAAATTTCAAAAGGCAAGACAAATGTACACCTCAGAATCACTTTCTTAGCTACAAGAGTTGTCATGTAATTTCTGTGAAGTTTCTGATACATGCATTTATGTAATACTGGTATTGAAGGCAGTAAAGCAATATATACTTTTAATGTAGTGGCTCAATAAAGGCTTCATTGTCATTCCAATCTGATTCTTTATACAGTGATTCATAGCTTCTCTAAAAATTAAAATTCAATGGGACACTGTGTTAGAGAGACTCTAAATAGATTTCTTAAAATATTTCCCTGAAATATCCTTTTACATAAAACAAATTTCACTAACATTAGCTTTAAGTAAAAAGGAAAAGAAAGATTTAAAAACATGGCACAAATGTGCATGATAAACTAATGCTCCTCAGCCAATTTCCATGCCGTAGGAGCCATGAACAGAATGCTTAAAACCAACCAACAATTTTCACACTCTGTGGCAGCCATCTGTGAAGCCAGTTGTACTAAACTACTTCTACAGTTGATTGTAAACTTTGGTTTATTTGTATTTGAGTTCTCATTGTACAGCAAGCATGAACAAGAGGGAGAGTGGAGTCCATGAGGAGATGAACTGTCAGTCTGTCTTTAACCGGGCATGATGAGACACCTGGTCAGTCAGGCCTGCTTTGATAGAGTTTGTTACAGACTGCCTTATGTTTTCCTCCATCAAATTATCACCCAGGGGCTTCAATACCTGTGGTATGAGAAATGTGCAAAACAAATAAAAACATGAGGTAAAAAAGGAGTTACACATAAAAATAGATATAAAAATTCAATTCAAAGCAATGAAGAAAATAATCAGGAATGTGGAAAATAAAAAGATGCTTCTCCCAAAAAAAAAGTTATGATGCTATAAATAATGCAGTTAGACATTTTTTAATGCAACAAAAATCACTTTCCTCTTATTCAAACCATTTACAATTCCTATGAGATGGATGTGCAATTCCATACCCTATTTGCAGCATCAAATCTGGTATGTACACAGCATTTATGCAGACCGGCCCAGACGGTCCTGCTTATTGTCCTACATGTATAAGTGTGAACACTTCAGATAGAGAAAAGAGTTTAAAATACTGTCTAATTTTTCTTCTTGTTATTGTTGGATGGCAGTCTCTGTCGCTGTGCTGATGAAAGAGCACGATGAACCATTCGGCGTCTAGTAACTTCAAACAGTTTGGAAAACACCTAAAACACGGAGTGATTTGTTAGGAGAATCACTGAGAGTGCCTGGAAGTTAGAGTTTAAGACTACAGGAATTTGAGACTTTGTAGGTTTCTCACCTTCCTGGGACTCCTCTGAAGCAACAGAAAAGAGAAATGCAAAATAAAATTTAGACAAGTTTTGTTGACACAGCACAGACCTTCTCTGACTAGTGATCCCCTTACCTCAACTACACTGAAAATAAGTTCACCCACTTGAGATTCTTCCATTTAACTGTTCTGTAATAATGGCACCTCTAAAACCTTAAGAATCAATGCTGTATAGGAGATGACTGGTTTTCAAAAGAAGACATTGTACAATTATTGAACAATTCTTGTTGCAGAACATTAGTAATGGTCCAAAATTTTAAAGTGGATAACACTTTTTTAAAAAGTGAAGTTGTAATAAAGACAAAAATTTCTATTAGAAGGTATCAAAGGAATGTGAAGAGCCAGACTTTTAAGACAAAAATTTAAATTTAACAAATATCCAAACATAAGCTTCCAAATCGGACCTGAATAAAAATGAGCATTTCTCTAAAGAATAAATTCAAAATCCAAATTAATATAGTGGGTCACATTATAAAATAACATTACAAGAAAAGTCACCACCCAATCAACTTTCTTTAAAAAAATGGTTTACTTCTTCAGTCTTTGCATTTAAAGCCAAAACCAACGTGGACCTGCATATTCTACATCTTCAATTAAGCCCAATACTTCATCGGCCCAGAAATGATATCTGAAAATGCCCTATTTTACTGTCCATCAGTAATAACTGTAGCTTTCATTCTGGTCCTCGACATGATGCTAAAGTATTTCATGATGATCACTTTAATGACAACATCCTTAAATGCAATTTTCTGTACATAGGAAATTCTAACATACAGTTGGCCAATATATAACATGGCTTGCCTTAGTAGAAACATGTCAGGTCCGACTTTGATTTCTGGGTGAAGTAAAGATTATGATTAATAGTTGGTTCTCTGTAGTGCTTTGCTTTGTTCATCAGTATTTCCTTGATACAGAGGTCAAACAAAGGTTTTTTTGGTGTAAGAAATCACTATTGGATTGTTCCTTGTAGTATATCAGCAAATCACCACTATCTTCATGATTGACAACGAAGACCTGAATGCCACCTAATATTTTCCCTGGAATATATGCATGCATTGGTTCTTGCCAATATTAGTAAGAAACTTCTTTTGCTTTCCTAAAGTACTGAACTTCCAAACTTCTTTTCCTTACCTTCATAACTCTTTCACCGATTACATTTCTTCTTCTCAAAGAAAGAAATCCTTAAAGACTTGCCCTGCCCACTGTTTGGCAGTTAGGCCTATGATTAAGAATCTGTCCAAAGGATATTACGGATTTAAGCCAACCAAAGCACTCTGAAAGTACGACTTTAAAGAAAAAACTCTCTCCCATTCACACTTTATATTCAGATTATACATCCAAAGAAAACAGAAAAATCCTTTTGACATTTTGCATATAAAAGAAAAGTAGGTGCGCAAATATTGTGTGGGAGGAGGGGGAGTCACAGGGATGAGATTAGTCACTGAAAACCAAAAGACAGATACCAACCTGTTCCCACAGTGTTTCAGCAAGCTGATCAATCATTGTTCCAATTTCTCTGAACTCCCCAGAGTATTTAACATATGCCCAAGTACAAAGAGATGTCAGTGCCAAACCCATGACCAGGTTACACAAGACGGCTATAGAGTTTAGACCGATGAAGCCAGTCAGTCCTGAGATTATATACATAGCAAACATGACTGCAAACAGTGTGGCAGGTGTACGAGCAGCATAGAAGATATTTTTGCCATCGTTGTGCTTTATGAAATTTGCATAGGTTTCTTCGATTTCAGCTTCAAGCTGGTCCTGATAGCGACGGCAGAAATCATCTCCACCCATTTTTTTAATTGAACGAAACTGTTTAATCGCCACTTCCTTGAGATCCAGATGTTTTCGTTCCAGATCTGAAGGTGCAATGTAAGGCTTGTCTCCACCACATACCTGTACAGACACAATTACAGTACGAAGGTTACATGCTAGAAATAATTCACACTTGAAAGTTTCCTACTCATAGTGTTGTCTCAAAAAGTCAAACCACCTACATGGTTCAATTTTAAACTTCTTCATTATGTCTCACACATAACCATAACCTACTTATTTATAACCTATATGTTTAACTGACTCGGGCAAAATAAATTTTCCAAATATAACTAATACAAGTAAAGACAAAAATAATTACATTGAAATTTGAACTTGACTTCACTTGACCCACCAATACACCATAAGAGTACAAAAGACTACTGGCAAGGGAGTGGGAAAAAGATAATAAATTAAAAAGGTACTTTAATGTTCAAATTAGCAAGCTTAGCATAGAAATTGCTAGTGGCCTTAAGCTATTGTTAATTACATTAGAAGCTATTAATTAACAGCACTATGAATCATGAGTCATAAAATATTCCAGTATGGTTTGTGTAATAACTTACTACCCATCTCTTGCACTCTATGTGAATTATTTTGTTAGTTTATTTCCAGCAGAATTAGATAACAGAGAATTAGGAAATGATGTAAAATAACACTGTATAAAGAGTACAATTTACTTCAATTATTTTACATAATAAAAATCTATCTCACTCTTTCAAAATTTTAGTTACAAATTTAAATTTAAATTTTAGTTACAAACCTGTTCCATATTTCTGCAATAAATCTCTCTTGCTCCTGCTACTGCAGCAAGATTATTAGCTTCAGCTGTTGCCTAAAACAATAAAATGTGCCAATTTTATACAAAAAAAACTGATGACTCTATAAATTCTGATCAACACAGTAAGTTATATACAATAAAGAAGTCTGAAAATGAACCAGAGAAAATATTACCAACTTCCGGTTTTCCTTTTCAATGAAACACTAGTATAAAGAATACAGTAACGCTCTTTCTAGCTTCTAATACAACTGTCTGCCTAATTTTATTTTGCTTAGGTTTGTTAAAATGGGTTTATAGAAAATACCACATACTAGTATGCTCAGGAAATTATAGGCAATTAGATAGACACAAACCTAAAATGCATCAAGTCTCCAGATGTAAAGAATCAAGTATTACCCAATATGGTTCTGTCTCTCCTAATCAATATTACACAAGGGATATTTTTAAATGCACAAAACTGCTTATTGGGTGATTTTTATGAGAAAATACTATTTAGTCCATTATAAAGTGGAGAAATTGCCTGAGATAGCATTAGAAGTAACTCTAAATCATTAATACAAAAAGAAGTAACTCTAAATCATTAATACAAAAAGAAAATAAGACTTATTTCAAACAACATTCACTGTCAAAGATGCAGAGGAAAGCTAGCTTCTGCAACAGAAATGTTCCTACACTTTCTGAGCAACTAAAGAGAAGGTATTGAGGATTCTTATTTCTGGTGGCCTATCTGTGTGCAAGGTCTGCAATCTGTAGTTACCAAAAACTTCAGGACCCATGACAAGTACTGATTTAAATATCTGATATTTATATGCATGCAAAGAAGCACCACCCCACTTACAGCATTTACTAGTATCTCTAAAGCAAAGATTTTTTTTTCTCTTTCACAAGTACATACAAATACATACACACTACCTGAAGCATGGACTTTGGATGTGGAAGTTCCTCTCCTTGATAAATTTTAATGTAAGCCTAAAAATATAGAAGATTTGTTATATTGATAGGTTATACAATTTAGCTCTACAATCCAAAAGAAAGAAAAATCATAATATAAATATAAAAACAATCCACACTAAAGTCTAGGAAAGCCTAGACTTTAAAAATCATCCAGTCTCATTCCAACAAAATTAACCCTATGCTCAACATTATTAAATATACTTTTTTAAGTTGATTTCAGAGAGGAAGGGAGAGGGATAGAGAAATAGAAACATCAATGATGAGAGAAAATTACTGATCGGCTGCCTCCTGCACGCCCCCTACTGGGGATGTGCCCTTGGCCAAAATCGAACCTGGTAACTGAAAAGTCAGCAGACCAACGCTCTATCCACTGAGCCACACCAGCTAGGGCTCAACATTATTAAATGCCTATGTTGCTAAATAATATCCTAGAGAAATGTTTCTAAATATAATTCCAACATGCATAAGTTATTTCTCATATTCCAAAGTTATATATAAAATGCCATCCACTTTATTAAAAGAAACACATAATTCTCCACTACCAATGTTTCAACTAAATATGTTAGAAAACATTATAATTCAGTATTTTATTTTGACCAGCTTAAATTCTCTCTCAGTTTAAGAAAAAAGAATTATGTACTTGTGGTTTAAGAGTACGAAGGCAAGATGAGAGTTTTTAGTAAGTCCATATAGGAATCTTTCATCTCAACTTTCTATTGACTAAATTAAGTCATAACTAAACAAAGATAGTATGTATAAAATGACCAAAAATATACTCTTAGTTAACTGTGTTTTCCCTTCCACTTATCCATAACCACTATGAATAAATAAAGGTCTTGCTTTGTCTATCAAGCTATAAAATTTTGAAAAGAACAGAGGAAAAAAATACTACAAATAATTTACTTGCACTCAGAAACCAGTTCTGATACTTTCAGCAGCTCTTATCAAGTCCTCAGAACTCTGAGAGAAGGCTTTTGTAAGCGCTCAAGATGGAGAATTATGCTCCCAATCCCTACTGTCATTCACAAATGACAGTGGTATTACAATACAGTGAATGGTTCTTCTCTCCATATCAGAGCTGGAGAACAAGTAGGATAGTTCTGTAAACAAAATCACTGTCCAGAAGATACAAGGTGTCTGCTAGAATGTTAAATAACCTTAAATGATGATATACCAAATTCAAGGCAGATATTATACTTTTGCTTTAAAATAAATTTCTTATACATATGTCAGCTACATTTCTAGCTTAAGCAAAGTCATTTAATGTGAGAGTTTTCCTACCTTAAAATATTCTACAAGATCCCTGCAAGTGACTTTAGATCCACTTATCTCTTTTTCCACCAAATTCTCAGGGGCAAGTAGCAATGGCACCAGATTTCGAAGCTCTCGTTTAAAGTCTTCATCAATGTCTAGTGGACATGAAATCAGTCAATATATTAGTCCAGAAAAGCTAAGAACTACCCATTGGTAAGAGCTCATAAAGTTCTATTTCATGAAATAAGAGTTCACAGTATCTATTACTTAAGTAGATTAACTTTAAACTCATCCAAACATGTCATATCCTAGAAAAAAATATAGCACCCCCAACACTTCCCCTCACACCCCAAGAATTCTTTCAGTCAAATAATAAAGTGTAGACTACACAAACAAATCCCACATTAAGTATTAACTAAACCAGTGGTCGGCAAACTGCGGCTCGCGAGCCACATGCGGCTCTTTGGCCCCTTGAGTGTGGCTCTTCCTAAGCCTTAGGAGTACCCTAATTAAGTTAATAACAATGTACCTACCTATATAGTTTAAGTTTAAAAAATATGGCTCTCAAAAGAAATTTCAATCGTTGTACTGTTGATATTTGGCTCTGTTGACTAATGAGTTTGCCGACCACTGAACTAAACTATCCCTTTCAGAAGGCAAATAATTCAAAAATTTGTATTAATTGTTAAGATTTTTCCCAGCCATACTGTAAAAGTTTCATCAATCTTTAAGCCTTTTTCCATCATTCTCAAAATAATCCAAAAACAAACATAATGAAGTTATACTACCACCCCTGAAAAGGAGAGACTTAAATCTGGTTGCATCAATAGAATACACTGGTAAAGCTTTATAGCAGAAAGCAACCAGATGAAATACTGAAATGTTCTCAGCCTTCAGAACTTTTAGGACATCAGTGCTGAGCAACAGACCACATTATAAAATGTTAATCAGTATGATTAAACCAGAAAGCTGTTTGCAAAAAAAACCAATGGAAAATTAGAAAGACCACACAGAGCATTATAATCACATCATTAACAATCCATCAAAATATCCTCCAGTATCAAACACAAAATTTAAGGAATCATGTATTTTTAAAAACTTTCAGCCCCTAAAAAATAAGTTCTGATTTTAGCAAGAATGGGAATTCCCACCTTTCAATCTCCCATCAAAACTAGGATTAGTTGCAACTTTAAGACCAGGATGTGGTAAAAGGAAGCAACCAAGATTTGAGAAACAATTGTGAATGTGCTTCCTTACATTCTGTAGCTCTTCATGCTGATTTTGCTTTACCTGAGGGCAGAAGGAGACAGAATGAAGGTGCAAATAGGAGCAAAAAACTTTTTAAATAAAACACACACATACTCAATGCATGCACACTTAACTCAGATGCTATTCCAGATAGGTGTTTGACAACATAAAATTTTACTAAAGATCCATTTCTGACCACTTTGGTAAGACCCCACTTAGTCTTAAACCAGAAAAGATTGTTTTTTCCCCCCTATGTTAGCTGCCAAGGACATAAAAAAAATAAAAAAATAATAATTAATCATAATATCTAACACCAGAATAACAAATCATGGTTGAGATTTATAAACCAGATAATAAATTAAGAATCTGCCTTTAAAGTACTTACAATGGCAAAGAGAAAAACAAAGTATTAATCTGCCTACAAATAAAAGGGTCAAATAATAGCTAAAGTGAACCGCTCCAGCACAGTCCAAAAAACCTTAGAAATTTGTTAGGATTTCAGCTCTTAGTCCCAATGATTATTTACGATTAATGCTAGTTATCAATGTTTGGGGAAGAGAGCTTGCTCTGTATTTCCTGGAAGAAAATCTTAACTTTAGATTTTTAATAACTACTTATCCCAATATAACTTCTCAATAATCATTCTAAAAAATATACCAAAATACACCATTCATAATCAACAAAACCTGGAAATTACCTAAATCACTATCAAAAGTAGAACTGAAAAATCATTGTTTATTCATACAATGGAATACTGCAGAGCAATGAGAATAAATGAATAAGCTACATGCAACAGTATGGATTAATCTCAGAAACATAATAATGGACAAAAGAAGCTATTCACAAATACATAGTATATGATTCCCTTCGTAAAAAGTATAAAAACAAAGCCAGTTAGAGGTCAGGATACTAGTAGAGGGTTTGTGGCTGGGGGAAGGGTGGGTGTCAGTGGATGGAGGTGGGTGATTCAGGATGCCAATAACATGGTGGCTATGTTTAATCTGTACAAATTCATCAAGCTGCACACTGATGATTTTAAGCACTTTTCTATGTTACTTCAGTAAGACACTAAAAATCCTTCTTGGCTTTGAAGTACATAATTCTGAGTTTAGGTAGTATGCCTCATGTGCTGTGTGTTAATTTCTTCTGAACAAACCAGAGAAAATTCTTGATGACTAAAATGATCTCCAACAGTAGGGTCTAAAAACAAAAATGCCTTTCAAATAATCCAAGATTGAGGAGCTGGTTTTAATCTCATTTTAGAAATAAGACAACTATATTGTACCCAAAGTTTATTAATGCGGTTGAGAAACTAAATGTGTCATCACAGAGGCAAAGAAAATTGTATTAATCAAAACAGAACCCTCTCCCTTATGAATAAAGGGACCTTTATGTATCTTTTGTGTACGTGAGTGGATGGGTAGTATCTGACATAAGGGTTTCCCAAATAATGCCACGGAGAGTACCTTTAGGAATAAAGGATCATGTTGGCGAGGTTATTTTCCAGGAATGCCTTGGTGTGGCATCTGCATGGGCCAGGAGACTGGATGTTTGGGTTGTAGTCCAGTTATCAATAATTAGTTGAAGTGATCAAAAGCAAGTCACTTTTCTGGGTTCTAGTTTTGTACATTTTTATTTTTAAAATAAACTAGATGATATTTAAGATCCCTTTCTAGCTCCATATGCTGTCATTCTATGAGACAGTATTCCTTGGAGAGATGGCCTCACATGATCTGTGCTCAGTGCATGCACATTACATTATCCAGTCTATTCCAAATGATCAGAAGATCAGCTGGGCCAGAGAGGAACATGCATGCAATCTAAGTAGGTAAGTAAGTCATTGTCCTCTTTTCACCAATTATGTGTGGAGTCATCTGGGCTAATTGGGATACTCAATTTATTCCAAGGATACCTAGAGATTGGTAGTCTAAGCAGCAGTCCAGGCAGCCCACTCCTTCACCTCGCTTGGCACTTACACTCTCCTAAGTGGAGCTTACCTGCAATCTCTTTTCAAGGAATTGTTTTCCACCTTCCAAACCATATGAATGTTCATAAGGGTAACTCCAATCTCGAATCAAAAACATTAATGTCTATACACAGGGGGAAAAAGAAATCATTTTTACAAAATTTTACCCAAAAAGCCACTATTTTAACAATTGAAGCCAAATAAGGCCCTAAACCAGTGATGGTGAACCTTTTGAGCTCGGATGTGTCAGCATTTTGAAAAACCCTAACTTAACTCTGGTGCCGTGTCACATATAGAAATTTTTTGATATTTGCAACCATAGTAAAACAAAGACTTATATTTTTGATATTTATTTTATATATTTAAATGCCATTTAACAAAGAAAAATCAACCAAAAAAATGAGTTCGCGTGTCACCTCTGACTCGCGTATCATAGGTTCGCCATCACTGCCCTAAACAATCCTTATAAAAAAATTGTAGTATTAAATAGTTTAATACTGCTCATAGTTATATCAAGGGCCTACCTAAACTAACACTCCCAGACCGTATACCACCAAGCAATTGCCTCCATTTAAGAACTTCGCTATGTTTAAAGAGCCACCACAAGCAATAATGCAGGTTTTTAAAAATTAACTCCCCACCCAAAATGTGACAACCAAAAATGTCTCAGACACTGGCAAATATCCCGTTAGTGGTAAAAATACCCCAACTCAGAAAAAAATGAAACAGGACCAATAGAGTGTATTTCATCCATATCCACAAAATAAGCCTATAACGTGCCCAAGTATTTCATAAAAGTGATCACCTGAGCCAGACAAGACTGAGGCAGAATTGTTTTTAATAAATCTCTGTCATGAAAGGGCTCCACAGAAGCAAAGCAAATACTTCTAAAATAACTCCACCCAGATTAATTCTGACAATATTCTGTAACTATCATTTAAAAAACATGGGGATAAAAGAGCAGAAGGGGGGAGAAATATAAATAATTCTTATGAAACCAAAATAAAAAACAGGATTAACCTCAACTTGCAATATACCACACCAAAGAAGCCTATACTATTTTGTAGTAGTTTATCATGTTAAAAGAAATTTAAGTGACTGTCTTAAGTTTTAAAATTAAATAACATCTAATTAAGAATCTATAGTCATTTGTTCTATTTCCTACTAGTATTTGGTTAGCCTATAATTGATAAGTTGGTGATAACATTAACATAAATTAATATCAATTCTGCTGAATCTATTGCTAAAAATGAGTTTGTTGTAATGACCTGTTTTCAGTTACAAAATAAGATGACTTGATAGCTGTCCATAGGTAACTTTTAAAAAATGATAAAATGTTTATTTACCTGAAATGGTTTCTGGTAGATTTCTTCCATTGCAAGCCTGCCATACTCTGTAAATAACTATTAAATTAAGTTATTTTAAATAATGCCTCCAAAGAGATTGAAAGAAGACATCTGTAAAACTGTTTTACAACAAACCACTAGATGTCAGATATCATTTGAAAGCCAAGCATTTAATTTTCTAACAGACTGGGTGGGTATATATTAAAATTTAATTAATAAAAAGTTTAATGAATAAGAAGTCATTCATCAGTTTAAAATCATGCAGTATTAAATCTTCTTACAATGTTATAGGCTTTTAGGGGTAAAGTCACAATAAAGTAGGAATTAATTTTTCAATACGTGAACATACATTAAGTCTTACGTACTTGCAAGTGCTGAAGATCATCTTCTTGAATATTCTGAGACAAATTATATACCTATTAAAACAAAATTGTTTTTACTGGTATTTTATTTTGAATACCCAGCTGTGTATAGCTTTACTTATGGAAATAAAGGCTACTTTATACCTCAGTACAAATGAATCACTTAGCCACTCACTATCTTAATCTGTGGCACATGAAAAGGATATTCTCTTTTTTCCTAATTGTCAGGATAAAACATTCAGAGGGAAACAGTGGTAGTAAACTATAAAAATCATGAATACATGCATATGGGGCCTAAAAAGTGGCAGACTTTTAAAAAGGTATATTAAGTAGTAAGTTTTATTTTCCTTCTCAGGGTTACTTTAATGTTATTAAACAGTTTTTTTAAGTAAAGATTATTTTCAAAATTATTTTTTCTAAGTCAATGAATGTGAGGGGCATAATTTTACAAAGATAAATTCCTCCCTGATACTAGTACAATCGTAGTATATAGCTGATAGTTACTCGGTGGGTTTCTCAACTACCATCGATTCAAATATGGTTCTCTTTTTACATAAGTAAACTCATCAGACTAAATAATTTAACATGAAAATTGCAACAACCCGTGCTAACTGAAAAAAAAAAAAAATTAATAACAGTAGGTGGCACTCTCGCCCTTTCTGAAATGTTTAGGAAGCTTTCATAGACCAGAGCTGATGACGGAAGGTCTAAGTACTCTCAAGGAAGGAAAATTGGAGAAAAGATCCACTACATCCAGTCCTTCTGGCTCAGGTCTTCATAAGGTGACCTAGGCCACCACAGGAGAAAAATGGATGTCCACAGACGTCACTCTGCTAAGAAATAACGTTGTCTAAGAAAATAGGGTTGCTCAAAAGACAGAACAATTTGTTCTAACAGCAAATGAGTGATAATCTAGCTGAATCACTTGGAAGTCAAGAATATAAACAGCCAATATAGGTCAGCAAAATTAAAATAATATTCTCAGCTGACTAACTCCAAACAGATTACTTAAAAAAGTAACTAATGACTGAAGTAATTAAACTCCAGATTTAAACTTAAAACCAAGAAAATAAATAAATAAACAAACTTAAAACCAAAAGCATGACCAACCTATTTTTACCACACGGGCCTTAGCTTTTAGATAAGAGGTCCAGATCCTTGTCTCAGCCAGGTTGCAAATAGCAATGAGAGACAGGATTTATTCCTTTAGATCATGAGTACTTAACATACTGTGTTGCACTTAATAGATGCTCAATAATTATTTGTTGAAAGTATAAATGAAAGGAGGATCAATTTGTCATTGATCTATGAGCCAGACAGCTTATGTAAGGAAGGTGAGAAATCTAGCCTCAAAGACCAGGAGGAAAGCAATAATAAAATATAACTTTAACCTTCCTGGTTATTAATAGCTTACAAAGCACTTTCTTATGCATTACCTCATTTAGATCTCATATCTGACTGCACACAACCACTACATGTGAGATAGGCAAGATGGGTAAAATACTCATTTCATAGGTAAGAAAGTGGATGAGTGACCATAAATGATTATCCAAAACCAAGCCTTCTACTACCATAAAATTGAATAAACAAACAAGAGAAAACCATGGTACAAGTTTTAGGACAGAGAACTCCACCCCACATTATATTTTAAGGCAGTGGTTCTCAACCTTGGCTGCACATTAGAATCACCTGGGAATCTTTTTAAAATCCTGATTTCTGGGCCTCATCCTCCGGAAATTCTGTTTCTTTATTATAGAGTGGGGCCACATTAGTAACAAAGAAACAGAATTTCCAGAGGATGAGGCCCAGAAATCAGGATTTTAAAAAGATTCCCAGGTGATTCTAATGTGCAGCCAAGGTTGAGAACCACTGTTTTAAAGCAAGCCACAATGCCAGCTAATCTGAAGGGCTATACTGTGATAATATAAACACAAAGATGTGGCTTCTGCTTTCCTAAAGGGATCAGCAGTTCTGCCACCTTGCAAGATTAGAGAAAAAGAGGGTGAACAAAATAGACAAAGGAGACTGAGGATCCCCAATAGTATCATTTAGTTGATAGTGACAGATATCCCAAGCCCTATAATAAACAGAAGCCAGGCTGAAAAGTACTCCTCTTTTATCTCATAATATCCAAAACTTCCTTCCACTCAGACAGCTAGATACTTCAAATTGAGGAAGAATGGAAATGGGAACTTCAAGACTGGTCATATGTTCCAGATATTACTGGAAAGCAAAACAAAAATTCCAAGAGACTGTGACAGCATCACCTACAACCTACCACTGAGAAGAAACATTTCTTATGTCAGGAGTACATATCTGGCAGCCATATGACTGAATCAACTAAGGATAACATGCAATAATAACTTTTCCTTTAAAAAGAAAAAAAAGGCATTAGATACTATGAAGAAAAACCAAAGGAATTGGCTATTTATTGGTTTATTACTTTCTTGGCAAGCACTCAAAGTATACAATTTTATACTGTGAGCCAGAACAGCAAGCATGAAATGTAAATAGCTCTAACTTTAACCCTTTTTTCTCCGATCAAAAGGCATTTTGAGGAAGAGGAAAGGTATTAGGCTGATCTGAACCAATCATACCACAGCATCTTGTGTCTCACCTGGACTGAGCTAGTCATAGTGCTCAGAGCAAACACTGTTGCACAGTCTTTGATTGTTGACTGGCTATCGAAGGCACCCTGAGTATCCATTAGCAGCACAGCCACCTAGAAATTTAAAAGTTTAAAATACTAAAATATTCACCAATAGTGACTAAAAAAAAATCTATCTATCTATATATATATATCCTATATAATAAAACCCTAATATGCAAATCGACCAAACGGTGGAATAACCAGTTGCTATGACGCGCAGTGACCACCGGAGGCAGATGCTCAATGCAGGAGCTACCCCCTGGTGGTCAGTGTACTCCCACAGGGGGAGAGCTAAGGATCCCTCAGCAGACATCCCCCGAGGGGTCCCGGACTGCGAGAGGGCGCAGGCCAGGCTGAGGGACCCCACCCCCCCCTCCAGTGCACAAATTTTGTGCACCGGGCCTCTAGTATATATATAAAAGCCTAAGTGACCGTTATGACCCAACGACCAGAACAACCAGCCAACCACTCACTATGACACGTGCTGACCACCAGGGGGCAGACACTCACACTCAATGCAGGAGCTGCCCCCTGGTGATCAGTGTGCTCCCACAAGGGGAGCGCCACTCAGCCAGAAGCTTGGCTCACAGCTGGTGAGCGCAGCTGCAGTGGCAGGAGCCTCTCCCAACTCAGCGGCAGCAATACTGAGCAGTGGTAGTAGGCACAGCGGGCCGGGATGAGTGCGAGCAGCATGGTGCCCGGCTTGGGTTTCTCCCTAGCCGCCAGCCACTTGGTGCATTGCTACATCCTCCAAGGAGTCCCGGATTGCGAGAGGGCGCAGGCCAGGCAGAGGGATCCCCTTTCCCCCACATCCACCTCCACCTCCACCCCTGCCTGTGCACAAATCCATGCATCAGGCCTCTAGTCAAATATAAAATAATAAATGCTAAAATCAGTAATTAGGACAAGAAAAGTACTCTAAGTTAACTATCTCACAGATTTTGACATAATAATCCATATACAGGGTGGGGCAAAAGTAGGTTTGCAGTTGAGAGTACACAAAACAGAGTTTATTCTTTTATTATTATTTATTAATTCTTGTATTACCTTCCATATAAACAGCTGTAAACCTATTTTTGCCCAACACTGTAAGTTAAAGTTATCAGACATTAATAGTTCTGTATTGTTTTAACTTTTAATACTAGAAAATAGCTCAAAAAAGAATACAGGAGAAAACACAGTAAGTATAAATATTTTACTTTTGTTCCATCAGGTCTGTCAATCACAAACACTTCATTCCAGACTTGTATGCCTGTTGTTTCTCTTTCACAACCACCTCGCCATGTAAAGCCAGTCAATGGTTCGTTGTTTCCACCAATCCAACTTTGATGATCCTGTTAAAGTCAAGCATAAACGTAAATTAAACACAAAAACTAAGAACTAGAAATACAAAAATCACCCACTCTTTATTTTACAGATGAGGAAGGTAAATCCAGTGAGATTAAAATACACTGGAACATTACACAAGCAGTTACAAAAGCAGTCCCAAATCTCATCTGAGGGGGTCCATCAAATATGGTCTCTCTCACACCTAAACCCTCTTAAATCTGCTCACATTTTCACTCTCTATGCTTCTAGATAAGTGGAGTCACAACACTTTTCCCCATTTTGGAAAGTTTTCTTATCCTATATAATAAAAGCCTAATATGCTAAGTGTCGAACCGTTTGACCATTCAACCAGTTGTTATGACGCATACTGACCACCAGTGGGCAGACGCTCCAACCGGTAGATTAGCTTGCTGCTGGGGTCCAGCTGATAGGGACTGGACAAGACAGGCTGGACACACCCTGGAGCCCTCCCTCGGTCCCTTCTTGGCCCAGATCATGCACCAGTGGGGTCCCTTGGCCTGGCCTGCGCCCTCTCGCAATAAGGATCCCCTTGGGGGGTGTCGGAGAGCTGGTTTCGGCCCAATCGCCACAGGCCAGGCTGAGGGAGCCCACCAGTGCATGAATCTGTACACTGGAACTCTAGTGTTTAATAATCATAAAAATAGCTACCATCTATTTTGACATCAAAGTTCCAGACAGAATGACTGTCAAAAACAGTATATATCTCTTAGAATAACATATACAATGTTTTCACACTAGCTTAATGTTCTCTTAAAAAAATATGGACTTTAAAAATAACCACAAGACTTGCTTGGAACCTGATTGAAACAATCCAACTGTAAAAGTCTCTTTCAAATCCTAAAAAAAATCTGAACCCAGAGTGGGTATTATATTAGATGGTATTAAATCAGAACAAAGTTGATTCTTTGCTATGATAATGGTATTATGGTTATGTTATTAATATTAATATTAACAGAGTCCTTTTGTTAAATATGCATGTATTTATAGTGAAAGGCTATATCTGCCATTTGCTTAAAAATGTTACAGCAAAAACAAAAAAGAATTGCCTAGCCAGCATGGCTCAGTGGTTGAACATTGACCTATGAACCAGAAGGTCATGGTTCGATTCCTAGTAAGGGCACATTTAAAAAAAAAAGAACAAGTGTAACAAACAAAACAGTTGCAAACATAAGAGATATTAATCCAACTATATCAATAATCACTTTAGATATGCATGATCTAAAATAAAGCAATTAAAAAACAGAAACTGTCACTATGGATAAAAAAGACCCAACTATTCATTGTCTACAAAAAACATACACAGTTTAAATATAAAGACACAGGTAGGTTAAAAGTAAGGAAGTTATACCATACAACCACTAATCAAACAAAAGCTAGAGTAGCTGTACTAATTTCAGACAAAGCTAACTTCAGAACAAGGAAATTATCAGCATAAAGAGTGGTATCTACACTAATAAAAGACAAAGATGCTAATTGACCATACTTTCACTATACTCATCAGCCAATCAGAAGAGTATGCAAATTAACCCAACAAAGATGGCCATTAAATTTGCATACTGCAGGCAGACCTTGCTGCGCCGCCCTGGGGCGGGCGGCAGCGAGATCCCAAGCCACTGCCCCCCTGCCCCCCGCCAGCGCGGGATCTGGGCCTGCCGTGTGCAACCGGGGGAGACGGGGCAGGAACCGCGGGATCGGGCGTGCCATCTGCCACCAGGAGAGCGGCTCTAAGCCAGCAGGTGGTTATCTCCCAAGAGGTCCCAGACTATGAGAGAGCACAAGTTGGGCTGAGAGACACTCCCCCCACCCCCTCCGCCAGTGCACAAAAATTTCTAGTTACATATAATAAAGGAACCAATTCTCTAAGAAAACTTAACAATCCTTAAAGTGTATGTACTTCACAACAAAGCATCAAAATATGTGAGGCAATACTGAACATTTGAGGAGAAATAGACAAATCTACTGTTATACTTGGAGACTTCAACACCCCTCAATCAGTAACTGACAAATGCAGCAGACAGAAAATCAGTAAGGATATAGCTGAACTGAATAGCACCAGCAATCAAGTGAATCTAACTGGAATTATAAAACATTTCATCCAACAAAAGAATACACATTCCTCTGACTCACACAAAACATTCACCCAAATAGACCACATTCTGGGGCAAAAAACAAATTAAAAGGAATAGATTATACAAAGTACACTTTCAGACTTCAATGGAATTAAACTAGAAACCAATTAACATCAGGGCTGAAAACCCCAACAACACACTGGCGTCTAAACAACACACTGTGAAATAACATATGGGTCAATAGAAATTTTTAAAACATTTGAACTAAAAGAAAACAAAAATACAACTCATGAAAAAGCAGTGCTTAGAGGAGAATTTATAGCATTGGGTGCACACATTAGGAAAGAAGATAGAACTAAAACTAATCATCTAAATGTCCACCTTAGGAAATTAGAAAAGAAAAGCAATATAACCTAAAGCAAACAGAATACAGGTAGAGCAGAAACCAAAAAAACTGAAAAGAAAAAAACAGGGTATCAATAGGAAAAATAAAAAAATCAACGAAACCAAAATATGTTCCTTTGAAAAGATCAATGAAATTTATTTGAGAGAGAGAAAAGACAAGTTAATAATATCAGAAATCAAAGAGGAGTTAAAATTATTAATTCATGGACATCAAAATGAAAATAAAGAAATATTAAGAACTCTATGCCGACAATTTTGATAGCTTAGTTGGAATGGACCAATTCTTTGAAAGACACAAACTACCAAACTACATATACAAAAATAGGATTACCTGAATAGACCTATATCTACTAAAGAAATTTAATGAATAACTAATAGCCTTCTAAAAAATTAATGAACTAAAGCCCAATTTCACTGGTGAATTCTACTAAACATTTGAAGAAGAAATAACAAACACCATTTCTCTATAAACTCTTCCAGGAAATAGAAGCAGAGGAAACACTTCCTACCTCATTCTATGAGGCCAGCAATATCTTAATACCAAAATTAGCTAGACATTACAAGTAAGAAAAACTAAAGATGAATATATCTCATGAACACAGATACAAAAATACTCAGTAAAACATTAGCAAATTGAATCCAACAATGTATAAAAGGAATTATATATCACAACTAAGTCAGATTTATTCAAAAGATATAAGGCTGATTCAATATTCAAAAAATTAAAAGCATAATCCATCACATCAACAGGATAAAGAAAAATCACATGATCATATCAATAGATGCAAAAGAAAGCTTTTGACAGAACCCAACATCTATTCATGATTTAAAAAAACAAAACAGCCCTGACCGGTTTGGCTCAGTGGATAGAGTGTCAGCCTGCAGACTGAAGGGTCCCAGGTTCGATTTCGGTCAAGGGCATGCATGTACCTTGGTTGCAGGCACATCCCCAGTGGGAGGTGTGCAGGAGGCGGCTGATCGATGTTTCTCTCTCATTGATGTTTCTAACTCTCTATCCCTCTCCCTTTCTCTCTGTAAAAAATCAATAAAATATATAAAAAAAAAAAAAGAAAACTTCCTTTTATAATAGCATCCAAAAATAAATTTAAAAACCAATAAAATTTACTCTGCAAATTACAAAACATTTTTTAAAGAAATTAAAGAGCTAAATAAATGGGAAAACATCCCATTTTCATGGACAGGAACACTTAATATTAAGAGAGCAATACTCAAACTTTCAGCCTCAAACCAATCAACAGAATCCCAGTTAATCTCCCATAGAAATCTGCAAGCCAAATCTAAAATTCATATAAAACTAGAGGCCTGGTGCATGAAAATTCATGCACATGGGGGGGTCCCTTAGCCCAGCCTGCGCCCTCTCACGGTCTGGGACCCTTGGGGGATGCCCACCTGTTAGCTTAGGCCTGCTCCGCAAGAACAGATGATCTAAAAGAAATAATCATAACCTTGGGTAAGGATTTTTTAAAAAGGTAATGGTCACATGAAAATTCACTGCCGACAGGGCTGAAGAGACTGGGGGACTCCGGCGGCAGGAGCGCCACCCGGCAGGGCTGAGAGGACTGGGCGCCACCATCTTGTGGCTGTGGGCACTGCCATCTTTTTGAGAGCATGACGGTCAATTAACATATTACCTCTTTATTATATAGGATTATTATATAGGATTGCAAGAGACCTACAATAGATAATCTTGAAAAGGAAGACCAAAATAAGAGAACTCTCACTTCCTGATTTGAAAACTTATTACAAAGCAACAGTAATCAAGACAGTCTGGTGCTAGTATTAGAAAAGATATATAAGTCACTGAATCAGAATTGAGAGCCCAGAAATAAATTCACATGTCTATAACCAGCTAATTTTCAACAAGGTTGCCAAGACCAATGGTAAAAGAATAGTCTTCCCAACAAATGGTACTGGGACAACTAGATAGACACATACAAAAAAATGAAACTGAACCCTTACCTCACACCATTTTTATATACAGGTATATAAAAGTACTATGTATAATTAGTGAATACATGTTAAACTATGTTAATACAATTATAGCATTATTCATAAGCCTAAAGATGGAAACCCAAATGTCTATTAAGTAATCAATCTATATATATAAAAAGCTAGTGAACAGAACGCCATAACAACCGGAACGACCGGTCACTATGACGCTCACTGCAGCCAGAGAACTGGCCTGATCTGGGGGTGGGGCCAGCCGGCCAATCTCCCTCGGCCCTTCCCCCCCCAGCCCCACCCCAATCTGCCCACAACCTGTCCCACCCACCAGCCCCACCCCGATTGGCCCACAGCCCCTCTCCCCCGGCCGGCCCCTCTCCTGAGTACCCCCTCTAATTGCCCCCCATACCCCAATAAGGGGCAGGGCTGGCTGGCCAACCCCCTGCAGCCCCCCCCCCCATAGCCAGCCCCTTCCCCCGGTCGGCCCCACCCCTGATCGCCCCCCCCTACCCCAATAGGAGGCGGGGCCGGCCGGCCAACCACCTGCAGCCTCACCCCCAGCTAGCCCCACCCCCGATGGGCCCACACCACCCCTGTCAGGGGCAGGGCCCACCAGCCAACCTCCCGCCATCTCCTCCTCCTGACAGGCCCAGCCCCAATCCGCCCCAATTGGGACCGGGCCGGCCAGACCCCACCCATGCACAAATGTGTGCACTGGGTCTCTAGTAAATAAAATCTGTCATATCTATACAATAGAATTATTATTATCCTAAAAAGGAATGAAGTACTGATAATGCTACAACATAAATGAACCTTTAAAGCAGAGGTCCTCAAACTTTTTAAACAGGGGGCCAGTTCACTGTCCCTCAGACATTCCACACATGCGCACTGCGGGCCCGGAACGAGTTGGCTGCTAAGTAGGACAGGCAGCGGCAGCAAAAACACCCGGCGGGCCAGATAAATGTTTTCGGCAGGCCGCATGTGGCCCGCGGGCCGTAGTTTGAGGACCCCTGCTTTAAAGTGCCCTGACCAGTGTGGCTCAGTTGGTTGGAGTGTCATCTGTATCGTGGGTTCAATTCTCGGTCAGGGCACATATCTAGGTTGCAGGTTCGATCCCTGGTTGGGGCATAAGCAGGAGACATGTGTGTGTATCTCTCTCTCTCCCTTCCTCCCTCTCTAAATAAATACATGAATAATAACACTGAGTGAAAGAAGGCAGTCACAAAAGACCACATATTGCCCAGCCAGTGTGGTTCAGTGGTTGAGCGTCGACCCATGAACCAGGAGGTTACAGTTCCCCTCCTAGATAGGGCACCTGCCCAGGTAAAGGCTCAATCCCCAGTGTGGAGTGTACAGGAGGCAACCAATTGATGATTCTCTCTCATCATTGATGTTTCTCTCCCCCTCTCCCTTCCTCCCTCTGAAATCAACAAATAAAAAAAAACTAAAAACAAACATATTAAAAAAAAAGAAAAGACCACATATTATATCACTTCTGACCTTCTTTAGCTAGCATGCCATCTTTGGTTAATAGGTTAATGAAATAAATATAGGTTAATGAAATAAATCCAAAACCATTCCATTATTTCTCCCCCTTTCATCTCCTAGGAAAACTATAACCCACCATTAAATCAGTACAAGCATGTTATCCTAAAAATCAGACACTGTTTAATGCAATTTTCAATTAAGAGAGATTACTTATATCAGGAATTCTACATGGAAACCTTTTGAATAAAAATTAATAAAAATATTTCAACTTAGAAGCTACTAATTAGGTATGTAACAGCACTCAAGCCCTCATAACTTTCTATGGCTTCAGTGTCTTCCCCAGGAGAGGGGGTAGGAATCCTATTAGCTAGAGACTGCAAATACATGTGTGGGCTGCTATTCCTCCTCTGAACAGCCCCTACTAAGTGATCAGAGATGGAATCACAAATAGCACCTGAGGTGAAACTTATCTGTCATTGCCAGACAAGTGATCTAAGCTTCCTTCCCCTTCTAGCATTTTACTGTCTGTGACCTACTTGAAATCAAATACATTTGCAGTGAACAGCTCAGGCACAGATAGAGACAATACACTCAAACTAACTTAAGAGGTTGGAACCTCAAAATACAGAAATTCTTTATCATCTTTAAATGTACAGTGTACTTTTAAAAGGATATGCCACTATTTATACATTCCTCTATTTCAGATGTGAAACTCAGGGGGGGAAAAAAACAAGTTTAAGTGGAAAAACTTTAAAATACTATCTCTTTCTCAATTTCCAATATAATAGTATTCTTGAATATGAACTACATTCTGATACTCAGGCATACTTGAATATTCCTGAAGAGACCCCTATAAAAAAAAAATTTCCTGAAAAGCAGATGCATACCCAGTTACAGATTATATATATATAGAACTCAAAAAGGTGAGCACCTTGACCAATATTTAGACCAGCAGTCGCCAACCTTTCGGACCTCATGGACCACCAGTGGTCCAAGGACCACCGGTTGGCAACCACTGCTCCAAAGGTTTCCTTAAACCAGCAGAGCCCAACCTTTCAGACCTCACGGACCACCAGTAGCCCGCAGACCACCGGGTGGCAATCGCTGATTTAGACAATTACATAATTCTGTCAAAGTGTTATTTCTAGCATCTTTATGTGGCTTCTAAATGTCAAAATGTCAAATGCCCTCAATAAAGCCTTCCCGCTAAATGATCCATTCCAAATTTCCAGTTCTTTCTTGGTCTCTATCAAACTCCCATTCCCTCAGCCCAACTTGCATCTGTTATAAAAACATTCTGATTCAAATGGAAACAAACTTTTTTTTTTTTTTTTGCTTTTTTCAGGGAAAAAGTCAGAGTCGGAGGGGTGCAAGAGAAGAGGGAAATAACAGTTGTCTGGCACCATAAAGAAGTGAAAATATGTAAAGAAAGGGAACTCATTGGCCAAAATATAAAATAAGTGCTTACACAGGCCAAGTATTGTGCTAGGTGCAGGAGATATGGTATTCAAGATAAGGCCTACACTTGACAGAGGTTTACTAGCCAGAAAAAATAAGTAATAAAGTGGTATCAAAAAAAGTAGTATCGCCAAACCGGTTTGGCTCAGTGGATAGAGCATCGGCCTGCGGACTGAAAGGTCCCAGGTTCGATTCCGGCCAAGGGCATGTACCTTGGTTGCGGGCACATCCCCAGTAGGAGGTGTGCAGGAGGCGGCTGGTCGATGTTTCTCTCTCATCGATGTTTCTAACTCTCTATTCCTCTCCCTTCCTCTCTGTAAAAAAAAAAAAATCAATAAAAAAATTTTTAAAAATTTTTTTTAAAAAGTAGTATCAATAGAATACATGACCTGTGACTTGAGTATTGGGAGGAGGACATAACTTAGTCTTAGACATCTGGGAAAGCCTCCTGTGAAGATTAGCCAAGGGCACAGCAACATTTGAGAAAAAACATGACACACTCAAGGAACTAAAAACTAGAGGATACGTTTATAAACAAAGGCAAGAGATGAGTCTAAGAGAACATGGAAGACACTATAAGGGACTCAACTTCATCTCAAAAAGTAACCTTCACTGAAGGTGAGTTGAGGAGCATAGATGTCCTTCTACAAAAGTCTCTATCAGCCTACCCCACCCACTGGAAAGGTGTTCAAGAAGGGGAAGGTATGAGGAAATAACAAAAAGGGAGAGACTTTGGAGTATATTCAGTCATCTTGGATTAGAGCTGCAATGCCTGGAACATAGATGCTCAATCTTATGCATCAATATCTATTATAAGCAAAAAGGAATTATAGAGATGAAGAGCAATCAAGAGATCAAACATATATTATTGTCGTAACTGAGAAGTCTTTTTTTTTAAATATATTTTATTGATTTTTTACAGAGAGGAAGGGAGAGAGATAGAGAGTTAGAAACATCGATGAGAGAGAAACATCGATCAGCTGCCTCCTGCACATCTCCCACTGGGGATGTGCCTGCATCCCAGGTACATGCCCTTGACCGGAATCGAACCCGGGACTCCTCAGTCCACAAGCCGACGCTCTATCCACTGAGCCAAACCAGTTTCGGCGAGAAGTTTTATTAAGAACTGGTTTTTGTAAAACTAAAAATACAGCTCTTACTAGTTTTTGTCTATTAACTTTTAAATAAAATTGATTGGTTGGTAGAGTTTGTTGTTTTTAATTGGGTTCAATTTAAAAGACACTATTCACCTTGTTATACATATATCTAAGCATGAAGTCCAGTAGAAATGATTTCCCTTTACGAAAAGCTCCTGCCACGGATACTACCACTATGTTAAGATCACGAATGTGCTCCTGTAGCAATATCTGCTCCAAAGCTTCTTCATCAAGCTCAAAGTTATGGTCATCTTCATGAGCAAGAACAATCTGTACTGGACATGGTTTCTTCATAACCTCATCAGAGTTTACTAGGTTCTCATCTTCATAATCCTCACCTAGAATTTAAAAAAAGGAAAACATTACTTGAATTCCTGCATTACAAACTTTTTCTAAAGGATCACAACTAAGGCAAAATTTCAATTAACTTCCCATACCACCCCCCTACCGGAATCGGGGGACTGAGGAGTCCCGGGTTCGATTCCAATCCCCCCCACACACACACCTTATAACCATCTGAAAATATTTACAAGTGATGGTCAAGTAGAGGTTGGATTTCCCATTCCTTCTATAATAGGACCAAGAATACCAGTAAGATTTCCCACTATATCTACAATAATAAAAGCGTAATATGCTAATTAGACCGAACAGTCTGACTACCTTCCGGACGAAGCCAGGGCTGTGAGGGCCAAGCCCCTTGCACGAATTTCATGCTCTGGGTCTCTAGTATACAGATAAGCAGCAATGCTAAGTATGGCTTCTATCTCAATTAAGTCTTTAACAGCTAAATGTGAACAGTAGATGTTGCTGCATTATTCCATAAACAACTTTTGCTACTGTATGCACACAGAAACTAGTTGGGGGTGGGAGGATCAATTGCACCTAATAATTCACAATCTAATTTTCCTTGTAGGTATTGCCTGAAAATTATTCCAAGTTACAAAGATTAAAACATGTATGAAATGTAAACACTTTTCATTCTGTTAAGGTCCTCAGAAGTCTCCAAAAATGCGACTATGATAAAGCTAACGAGTCCCTAATTTAATTAGAGTAACCCAATAGTACATGGTAAAGCAAAGCACAGGATTAATGTTTAGTGCAGCGGTTCTCAACCTGTGGGTCGCGACCCCTTTGGCGGTCCAATGACCCTTTCACAGGGGTCACCTAAGACCATCCTGCATATCAGATATTTACATTACAATTCATAACAGTAGCAACATTACAGTTATGAAGTAGCAACGAAAATAATTTTATAGTTGGGTCACAACATGAGGAACTGTATTTAAAGGGCCAGAAGGTTGAGAACCACTGGTTTAGTGGAAGACACAAGAAAAATGGTCAGTGAGGTGCACAGTTCTAACTTAGTTTCAGCTACCTCCGGTGTTCTTTTTCACCAAATACCACAGCCACCACCTTCAAAATTACACAGCTCGCCAAAACAGCTACATAAACTCTTCCTTGTCCACCCAGCACACCTGAAGAAAGTAACTCTTACAGAAGAACTTTACTAAACAATGTATCTCTCTCAACTGAATGGGAGTAAAAAGCCGGGTCAGGCTGTAAACACAGACGACAAACAGCAAAACTAGTTAAAGCCCCATTGCTACCTCTCTATAAGCCTAAACTGGCAAAGCCTAAAACTGAAATTGCTTTACTTTCAATACTCTACCCTGCTTTTGTGTCCTTTATTATAATTAGGATTCCCACAATAAGGATCAAAATTCAAATTTCTAACTATAAACACTATGACCAACTCAAAACCAAGGATTGTTGGCAATTAGCTGATGCTAATCATCCAGCTAAAAACCAACCTGGAGTTGTGCTTAGCAAAAATAGATGCACTCGGCTCTCCTTTTTTGGGGGTACATTTTCTTAAATTTTGGAACTTTTTGCTTTCACTATAATCTCAAAAAAAGTAAATCACCATAATGTCAAAAATGTTTAAGTAAAAATATTGTCACTCTAGAAATAAAGCATGGCACTTTAAAGTCTACAGAAGTAAGGAATAAAAGAATACAAATTATCTTCCAAGTTCAAACTATCATGTTCAACAAAGCACAGTTGTGAAGGACAAGGAAATATAACTGAAGAAAGCATAGACCTCTAGGTCAGTACAATTACCAGTAACCTTGTTAAATGTGACAGACTGACTAACAATGTGGACAACTTGATAGAATGCATATCCGTAAATCCATACAACTGAATCAAAGAGGCCATTTCCTTATAAAGGCACAATCTACAGTCTTCAAATGCTTAAAAACTAAACAGGTGAGCTAGTAAAGGAGTAAGTTTTTAGCTGAAAATATTATTTGAGAAGTTTAGGAAGATAACTGACTGGCTCTGAAATTCAGTGGAAAGTATTAAGTGCCATTACAAATGCACTGTTGCCTGGAAGAGAAGAAATTGCTATTTGAGATCACTGTCAACAAAACAGAATTTCTCAGAAAGTGAATGCATTAGTAAAACCAAGAAAGAAAAGAGCAATGCAGAATTTCAAAGCAAACTTGATCTGTTAGAATTTCACTCAAAATAGTTCATCAACAAAGCACTTTCAAAGTGGAAAAGCAAGAAATCATTGAAGATACTAGATAGTCACTCTGGATATAATTCTAAGGTCTTTATCAAAATAATGTATTAGCATTATGATGTAATGATTACTAGATAATATGTTTATATTGAACATCTAGTTTATATTCCTAATGTTCTTAAAAGACTGTCCAATATTCATTTCTTTTCAAGATCAAGTATGATACAGAATGAAACAGATTTCCTAAATCCGATTCCCAATTAGAAATAACACACACAGGAACCAATTAAGTAGTGTCTAAAGTCCTGCATAAATAGAATCCAGGTAGTCTTCACTCTAGAAATGGGGACTACAAAAAGGCAGCAATGCACCATGATTTTGAAGACTACTAGGGGAAAAACTGATGGGATCCATCAGCGATTTTCAACTTTTTTCATCTCATGGCACACATAAGCTAATTACAAGGTATGTGCAGCACACCAAAAATATATTTTTTTGCTGATCTGACCAAAGAAGGGTATAATTTTGATTCATTCACACCAGATGGCTATTATTGTTGACGGTTGTCATCTTTTATTTGACAATCTAAGAGAAAAGAGGTCAGTGCTCCTGACTAAAATAGTCAGGTATTGCATGTTTTACAATTTCCTGCGGCACACCAGTTGTAAATCGCTGCCTTATATACAATTATAGGCACCCAATTATTTAGAAAGTCACTTTGGAGCAAAAAGGGTACTGCGGCTCGGCAAACCGCGGCTCGCGAGCCACATGCGGCTCTTTGGCCCCTTGAGTGTGGTTCTTCCACAAAATACAGGCTCTTCCACAAAATACCGACTTCTGCACATAGGCCACGACGTTTCAATCGCACTGTACGTGCGCCACGGGGGTAGGTAATTATTACTTTTTTTTTTGGTAAATCAATCAAAAGTGTGCCTATTTTTTGGTCAGATTGGCAAAAAATACTTTTTTGGTGTGCTGCAGAATTGTAGTAATTAGTTTATGTGTGCCATGAGGTCTTTCTTTGTAAGTTTAGTGATGTTTTACACATGCCTAGACCACTAAAGGGCCAGGTCTTATTAATTTAGTATTATTTCCTCTATAGCAGTGCTTCACAAACTTTTAACATGCACATGAATGACCTGAGGATCCATGTTCTGATTCAGTAAATCCAGGGTAAAGCCTGAAACTGCAAACTTCTAACTCCAACATGATACCAACACTGCTGGTCCTCAGGAAATAACAGAGTACCCAGGATCACAATATTTACAGGTGTTTAGTATGTAAATATTTTATTTCATTTCATGTAGTTTCAACTGATGATAAAGTTCCCACAGAAGAAAAAAGTTTAAGCTCAACTGTAATTATCCATTCTTCCTGGGAGACCACTAATACTATGACACAACTAACCACTCCATCCTGGCTACCTACTTTAAAAATGTAAATATAAGAAATATTTTAATATGTTGACATGATATATAGCTAGAGTTGAAAACTACTGGTAAGGAATCATCATCAGTCACCTGGGTAAGCTTTTATAGTAGTGCTCAACTTCCCCGCCCTGGCCCCAAATAGGTACTGCCTGGAGTAAGAATGACAAAGACACAAACTTGGACTTCAATAAACTATGTTTTTGAAAGAGAGAAGAAGCTATTAGCCAATCACTTACTAAAAAAAAACAAAAAAAAAAGTTTGAACTATTTGCTCCTATAAAATAATGTTATTAAAGAACTCATAAAGTTAAACTTCTCTCATATGAAACTGGAACTACAATGCAAGTTGCCAAAATAAAAACTTTATAGACTCCTGCAGAGGAACTATTAACAATGTCAGATATCAGATATGTGGGGGAGAAAGACGTTTTACACTACCCTCTTTCTAGAGTCTTACAGCTGGTCTATTTAAATTGATTTGAGACAAAAAAAAATTTAATTATATATTGATATGGGAACCCCCACAAACATGACAGGTTCAGAGACAGAAAGTAAATTAAGACGGCTCCCGCGGAGTACGCGCAATTCACGCGAGCCGACTTAACTCGTTTCCAGAAGGGAGAAAGGTCATTGGCAGGATGGTAAAAACAGAAGTTCAGTAAGTAGAAGTTTGCCCTGCCCTATAGATAAGCCATAAAAGGTTATCTTTGGTAATAACTCTTATTGTGGGCAAGGCCCCCAATTCAGATTTTTCTAGGTAATTAAGGAGGGGTAGCGTCTCAACTGCCTTCAGTGCAAAATAATTCATTGGCCAAACTGGCACATCTTGGGGAGGCCTATTCTGGGCCCCTTCAGATAACGTCCCCCATTAGCTTTACCCCTTTGACCAACAAGACGATCCTAAATCACCAAGTTTTAAAAATGCTTTTAAAGAGTATATAATGTAGGTCATCTCCTTCTTTCATTACTATCAAGTCAAGAGATAAACAAAAAGTTGTTTTCCTATAAGATTTACATATTATTTTGCACTTGAAATCTGTTTCCATAGTAACCAGCACTGATGCAACAGAATTTCTGCTGTTCCCATTTTAAGAACACTGAATCATAAAAATTCCTTCATGCATTTATCAAAATAGATGAAGACAAATGTAAAATAGATTACAAATATATCAGCTAAAAGTATTTTCCCAAAGCTTATCATCAAATATTAAGTAGTTCTTAAAGAATACATTTGGATATCAGTGTACTTTGAGATAAAAAATTTTTCAACTTAAATTAATTTTAAATTAGATATTTTAAATGAGGCTGGAGTTTATAAAGCAATTTTGTTGGCTAGTTAAGAAATGCTAAAATGAGTAATGGCTCATGGAACTCTGAGCAACAACACAAATTCAAAAAAATTCTATTTAGGCTCTGCAACTTAAGAGTCCTCATTTAGGTTCTTCTCTATTTTCTTCTAAAGGAAAGTCTTGCAGAAAATCTCACCCAAGTCACCCCAAGACTCTTGCATCTGCTCTTTCTTTGGGGAGTAGGGGTATACTGTTCTTTGGTCCAAATTTTTAAACAATTAGAGTACACAGTAGTGAAACTTTTTCAATTTAATTTTTAGATAACTTTGTTCATATGCTAGAGGAATTCTTACATATATGCACATGAAGAAAGAGACAAGGTCTCTTGTTTCCTGAAGCATTGTTTGTAATCGTAAAAATAAAAATTGGAACCTAAATATCCATGAATAAATAAACCATGAAATAGAGAATTGAAATTATGAATAAGATCTAAATGTGCACACATGGATAAACCTCAAAACAAATGTAAAATGAATATAAAGTCAAGCCACAAGTACATAGGTTAAGCCACTTACTAAAAAAATTTTTTTAATATGCCACAATACTATGTATTATTTAGGGAAAATATATAGACATTTTACAGAACTATTTAAAAACCAGGAAACATATATATCATTTCAAGAGAGGCATATATCTGTGGGGGGAAAGGAAGGAGAGAGATGTTGGGAGAACACTTCAACTACACAGTAACACTTTATTTCTCTTTAAAAAAAAAAGGATTCTAAACAAACATGGCAAATATTAACAGATCTATGCAATGGACATTTGGGCATCTATTAAAGTTTCCTGTCATTTTAGTAAGTTTGAAATATGTTACAATTGTTTTTAATGAAGTATTTTAAACTGCTTCAGAATTTACTTTCACTGAGACTCTGACTTATGCCAGGCACTGTGACAGGAATCCTCTCAACAACCCTGTTTTAACAATTATTCCCATTTCAGAGAGAAGGAAATGCGGATATTCAAACAAGTTTAAAATTTCTTTTTCTTGAAGATTCTACAGCTGAAAGAAGTATATGCATCAAGATTCCTACCTAGGTTTTTATATACCAAGCTGTCTTTAAATGTTACAAGACCAACCACTGTTCTCACTCAGGTGATATAGTCATAGAAAGGAGACTAAAATAAATCAGTCCTACTTTTGAATTATGCCCTGATATCAGCTCATCCATT
>NW_005871054.1:18433554-18445128 GCF_000147115.1 Myotis lucifugus | reverse complement strand
TTTTTTTTTTTTTTTTAGTACTCACCAAGATTTTTTTTTTCTATGATTTTTAGAGAGAGTGAGGAGGGAGAGAGAGAGCATAGATCTGAGACACATCATGATTGTTGCCTACAAACACACCCCGACCCAGAGCGGGGAAGAACCCAGTTACATGCCCTTGTTTGGGAATCAAACACGAGACCCTTCAATCCACAGGCCCAACACTCTACCCACTGAGACAAGCCAGCCAGGGCATCATCCATTCTTGTTGTCAGTAAAAAAATAACAAGTACAGATTATTTGTGGTTTAAAGGGTTTTATTTTGTTTGGGCAAAGTGCATTGGTAAGCATCTAGTATTCTAGATTTCTGGATCCTTAAAGTTCTGAGTCATACTGGATTTTGGGACAAAAACTAGAATAACTAAAATAATCAAAACTACAGATACACATAACTCTTCCCTACAGATCAACAGGGAAATATTTTGCTACAGAATGGTCAATTCATCTGTAATTTAATTATACATGGGACTACAACTGAGTTACACTGTCAGTATTTAATTAGGTACAGCCACACAATAAAACTGTGAGTCCTATGCACACTAAAGCTTAAGAACCACCAGGGTGGCTTGTTTACAATACAGAATCTTGGACTTCTCGTCCAGTGTTGAGACAGCTGATTAGATATGGGGTCCAGTAATCTACCTTTATAACAAACACCGCACTGAAAACCACCAAGGTAATTTTGGTTCAGGGGACAAAAAGAATACAAGTGTTTTGGGGGGGGGGGGGGCGTATATAAGTCTTGATTCTCTCAATAAATATTCACTGAACACCTGCTAATATGCAAATCGACCAAATGGTGGAACGTCTGGTAGCTATGACACACACTGACTACCAGGGGGCAGACACTCAACACAGGAGCTGGAGCACCGCTCAGCCAGAAGCCCAGCTGATGGCTGGCGACCATGGTGGTGGTGGCGGGAGCGCTAAGGATGTCCAACTGCCTGCTTAGGCCCCCTCCCCACCACAATTGGACATCCCCTGTGGGATCCTGGACTGCAAGAGGGCACAGTCCGGGCTGAGGGATGCCACCCCCCAGCCGAGTGCATGAATTTCGTGCACTGGGCCTCTAATAATAGCATAATATCTCTACATAATATCTCTATATATAATCTTCAAAATCACTTTGTGGGGTAGCAATGAGTTTCCTTGTTTGTATAAAGGATACTGAGTCTCAGATTAAGCAATTTGCAAGAAAATAACATTTTAAAGCAGTGGTTCTCAACCTTCCTAATGCCGCGACCCTTTAATACAGTTCCTCATGTTGTGGTGACCCCCAATTTCATTGTTACAAATTGAACATAATTAAAGCATAGTGATTAATCACAAAAACAACATGTAATTATATATGTGTTTTCTGATGGTCTTAGGCGACCCCCGTGAAAGGGTTGTTCGACCCCCCAAAGGGGTCGTGACCCACAGGTTGAGAACCGCTGTTTTAAAGTAATCAAATAGGGATACACACCCAGGTCTTTATAATAGTCAAATCCATCATCTTCCAACTGTGCCAACCAAGCAAGTTTGTTGAATAAACTCAAAGCAGAATTCTTACGTGCTCAAGATTTCCAGAAAATTGAAAAAAGTTACCAAAAATATAATTTGTCGCCCAGGCCCATGAACCTGAAGGTCACAGTTCAATTCCTGGTCAGGGCACATGCCCGAGTTGCCAGCTTGATCCCCAGTAAGGGGCGTGCAGGCGGCAGCCAATCGATGTTTCTTTCTCATCCATATTTCTATCTCTCTATCCCTCTCCCTGTCTCTCTCTAAAATCAATAAAAATATATTTTTTAAAAAGAATCAACCAATAAATGCATAAATAAGTGAACCAACAAACCAATGTTTCTCTCAAATCATTAAAACAAATTTTTAAAAACTACAACTTTTTAACAAAAAGGAGAGGGGTATATCTCTCATCTTTATAACAAATTTTGGCATACAGCTATTTTTCCCATTACTTTCTCCAAAATTTCCTTGTCAAAACATTTATACAGTCACCCATTTGGGAAACAATTCTTTTTCATTCATAAGCTTTATTGAAGGGCAAGTTTTAAGTTGTAGATTTTTAAAATATAAGATGCAGAAGCATTTGGGATCTTGCTCTCTAGCATATGTCATCAGTTTTTGGCTCAAATAAACTTTAAATAAATAAATAATGAAATGAAATTTTATTTGCCCATCTTTGGTAAGATATGCATACATATATTTATATGTAAGATAAATAAATGTGTAACACTAGTTCATATTCACTGACACAATGACTTATACGATGTGTCATGAATAAGTGAGGAAGGTCCCCACCCTACGTACCTCAAGCCAGTAATTAGAGAGCAAGGCACTATGCTAGATACTAGAGATGTACAATTTGCCAATAATAATCCTAACTCCCAAGGTTTGAACACAAACAAGCATAAAAGAACAGCATAAAGAAAATGCTATATTGACTATTTAAATTAAGGTTATTAATGAAGACATCTTGGAGAAGGCTGCAGCCCT
This sequence comes from Myotis lucifugus, assembly GCF_000147115.1. Classification (NCBI taxonomy): domain Eukaryota; kingdom Metazoa; phylum Chordata; class Mammalia; order Chiroptera; family Vespertilionidae; genus Myotis; species Myotis lucifugus. The sequence continues at coordinate 18,442,596 of NW_005871054.1, read as the reverse complement.
CTGAGCCCTGAAAATCAGATTAAGGCTAAACTTAAAAGTTTAGGCTACGAGTACTGGCATTATCCTGAAGAGAGCAAAGGAAAATTTTGAAGCAGAGGAGTGATAAGATCAAAGCTGTGTTAGAAAGATAAGGTGAAAGTGACGAGTGAGTAAGAAGTGTAATGAGAGTCTAAAAACAGAGAAATCAGATATAAGGCAACTGGAAGAGACTGAGTATAAGGTGAGAAGCACAAAGTGAGGAGGTGACAGTAAATAGAGAAAGTGATGCATGTAAGAGCTAGCTAGTTCAACATACTTCTTAGGACTAGGCAACAAATAATACTAAATTACTCCATATTTTTATGAGACATTCTCTTTCTTATAAGCCTTTATAAAGCAACAATGCATTAAATTTCTATTTTCAAAAATATTTTTGATACAGTGGCTACAAAGTTTTGTAACACAGGGAACAGGAATCCAAAGTCAGAGTAGGTTTCCTTGACTCAGGCAAATAGTTTAAACATTCCTTTTTGGCCCCCCAAAATTAACTCCATAGTAAGTCAAAAGACATTAAACCCACAAAAGAGCTATTGAAATTTGGGATAACCAGTTAGGAAAGGAGTCACTAAAATTAATAATAACAATGCACACAGGACCCAAGCTTAAATTTAGAATAGGGTTTTCATGACAAATCTCAAATTGGTATCTATCTGCCAAGACTCTGGAAATAAGAAGCTTAAGTTCCATTTTGCCACAACACTCTACCTCAGATAACTTGTTAAAGCAGCAGTTTAAAAAAGGGGGGAGCCAAATCCCAAACTTGGCTCAATAAAGGCAAAATTTGTAAGGAGTAAAAAGAAGGGAAAAGTACGAAAAACAAACGTCCATCCAGCTAGATAAAATGTAACTAACTTGAAAAAACAAAAGGGTAAGGAAGTCAGAAAGTCTCAGCATTCTCCTTTCATTGTTTCTCTAGTATGGAAATTTTAAAGTACATGTCAGGATTCCTTTAAACTAGACATTCCTAAAATATATATGCTCAAAAACAGGAAGGAGGAACATATCTCCATAGTTTTTAAGAAGTCACATTTGGGACTGCTCAGGCAGTTTTCCTAAGAATTATCCAGTTATTTAAATCAATTCTTTGCTCTACCAGGGTACAGAAAAACAGCCCATACTGCCCTGACTGGTTTGGCTCAGTGGATAGAGCATCGGCCTGCGGACTGAAGGGTCCCAGGTTCGATTCCGGTTAAGGGCATGTACCTTGGTTGCGGGCACATCCCCAGTAGGGAGTGTGCAGGAAGCAGCTGAATCAATGTTTCTCTCTCATCGACGTTTCTAACTCTCTATCCCTCTTGTTCTCCCCTCCTCTCTGTAAAAAATCAATAAAATATATTTAAAAAAAAACAAAACAGCCCATACTTCTTTTATTAAACACTAGAGGCCCGGTGCACGAAATCTGTGTACTCAGGGGAAGGGGGGGGGGGGGTCCCTCAGCCCTGCCTGCGCCCTCTCGCAGTGTGGGAGCCCTCAGTCGGACATCCTTAGTGCTGCTGCAGAGGCCAGAGAGGTTCCCACCGCTGCGCTCGCCAGCTGTGAGCCCAGCTTCCAGCTGAGCAGCGCTCCCACCAGGGGGCAGTTCCTGTTGAGATGTCTACCCCTGGTGGTCAGTGCTCATCATAGCCAACGGTCCTTCAGCCATTTAATCGATTTGCATACTAGCCTTTTATTATATAGGAAGGTTGCTCTAACACCACTTATTCTTTCAACTGCCTTTCCCTAATTGTTTTTAAATACTTTTTTAAGCAATAATTTTTCTAATAATTTTTAGAAAAATTAGAAAGGAGAGACAAGTGCTTAAACTATTTTGCAAAAAACTTCCTTACTTACTATCTTTATTATCTTTCAAACTAGTACATCCTACACTCTGCTCTCTTAAGACCAACCCATTTTTCAAGGCCTGACAAAGTCCACCCATCTCCATGAAGTCTTCCTCAACAACACTGGCACACAGTAATTTCTACTTCTGAAATTATAAACTTAATGATAAACTGTAATCACAAATATGCATAAGTTCTATTTGATCTCCCATCTACATGAAAGCTTAGAACAGGAGGCTGTTCTAAGGTAGGTGTCAACTTATAACATCAATGGAAAAAAAGCTAGGTCTTTGTCTAAATATGGTCCTCTATCGGCCTGTCCTTCTCCACCTCTTTACTCCCAAAAGAAAACTAATCCATCCCATAAGGTTCTCCTTTACCCTAAAAAGGGGTAAGTTTCTTTGTACACTCAATACATGCCAAGTGCTTTTAAGACATTATCTTTTCATATTAAACTTTTAATGTGGGGGTGTTTTGTGTGTGTGTGTGTGTGTGTGTGTGTGTGTGTGTTTAGTTAAGGAAGCTGAAGCTTGGTTGTGGTGGTGATTTGAACCCAGCTCCTAAACTTTGGAGTCTACCACACTACTGGACACTGAAGCAGATGCCCACAGATTCAACTCAATCCCTATTAAAATACCAACAGCATATTTCATAGTTCTGGAACAAATATCCCCAAAATTTATATGGAACCAAAAGAGGCCCTGAAAAGCCTGAGCAATCATGAGAAAGAACAACAAAGTTGGAGGGATCACAATATCTGATATCAAACTATACTACAAACCCACTGTAATCAAAACAGCCTGGTGTTGGCAGAACAGGTATATAGACCAATGGAACAAAACAGAGACCTTAGAAATTGACCCACGCCAATATGGTCAACTGATATAGACAGTGTGGGGCACATATGTAATACTGTAAATTATAAATAAAATGTTTTAATTAAAAAGCAAATATGAAAAGGAATTTATTGTATGCAAAGGGACATCTATGAAAGAATAAGTGAAACACTGAGAGATGGTCAAAGAATACAAATATACAATTAATAATTTGTATTCAGTTACCCTATTAAATTTTCAACATCAATTGTAACCAAAGATATGTAAATAAAGCAGTAAGATCGCCATTTTTACCTGTGCTGCATTTTAAAATAACGCCCACTTGTAAACAAAAGTATCTGTAAATAAGCACAAACCTAACTCTAATGGGAGACAGAATGGATACACCTTTCTGAATGGATTTACTGATGTGTGTCTTCAATCTTGAAAATATACATGCCATTTGACTCACAAATCTACTTTTATAACCTATCCTAAATGTCACGACTTATCTACACAGATGTTTAGCCAGCATTATTTACAAGAAATAACCCCACATCCAAAAAGAGGATTAGTTAAGTAGTACTACAATGCCACTTAAGAAATCATGTTGTAGAGATTTTTTTAATCACATAGGGAAATACAATATGAATTGAAAAAGTAAATTACAATAAGATCTCAATTTAGGAAAAATTACAAAAGGATATAAACTAAAAGATGTATACTAAAATGTCACCAGTGGTTACCACTAATTGATATGATTTTTACCTTCTTCCTTTTTATTTTGTGTTTTCCAAGTGTCTACAAAGATTATTACTTTTTAAATTTTAAAAAAATTAAACTTTTAAAACAAGGTGTGAATTATCATATCACTCCTTTAGGTAAAGAGCTGTGCTCACAAACCCTGTTCCATCAATCACAAGTTTAGCTGTAACTTAAAGGCAGTAAATTTCTATCTTAAGCCAGAGGGAGAGGAAGGTCTGGATAGAGGTGGGCAAAGGAGGGGGGGTGGACATCTGTAATAATGTCAACAATAAAAATAAAATATTTTTTAAAATTTCCATCTTAACATCCAGTTGTAAGACATTTGGCATCAGCTACAATTGTTGACCTTCCTTTGACCTTCTAGCCTAAATTTAGAATTTTTTGAAAACAATATCCAAGTACACTGTCATTTTCTTGCAATACGTAAAAAGCCTCTCAATTCTAAACAAAAACTCCACGTAGCCAGTCCATATTAACATACTCATTTTAAAATTAAAGTGCTGATGAAAAGAAAACAGCAATTTCTGAAGATCTGATTAACTGTCTTTTTTAAAAATCTAAGAACAAGGTTCATTTTCCAGCCAAAATTTCTCTCCTATTCAAAAAATCACCCTCCATTCTAATACAAGTGAACTTAATCCAACTTTTAATATCTCATAAATACATTCATTCAAATACAGAAAAAACAGCTTGTTTAGTGTGCCAATTTCACCCCCTTTAAAGAATTTAAGGAAGGCTTTAAAGCTTCAAAGTGCCTTTCATAAATTATCTACTTATAATCAAAAAATGTTTAAAGACCAATAAGGTGATTATTAACCTTCTAGGAGGGGGAAATGTTATCACTGAGTAATCCAAGCCTCCATTCTGAATCCATTCTGAAGGTCATAGGAAGTTTATAGAACTCAAAAGTAAGTCATTGGCTAAAATAACTATGTTCTAATCACTACTTGTGACTCTACTATAAATTATTATATAAAGGGGAACATTTTTTTTTATTGATTTGAGAGAGAGAGGGAAGGAGGGAGGGAGGGAGGGAGGGAGGGAGGGAGGGAGGGAAAACCATCCATTTGTTGATTCCACTTATTGATGCATTCATCGGCTATTTCTTATATATGATAATTAGTGCGGTATTAAGTCAATCATTTTTTAGTAATTCTTGTGCATAACAGGCCATAGTTAGATTTTGCATGTTTACTGTTAAAAAAGCACTTGGAAACTGTCATGACCTTAACTAAAAAATGAATTCATATTGAATCTTGTAATTGAAATAAGCAATTTCAGAAGACTATTTTGCCACATGAAGTGATCCTCTAAAATGCAAGTTTATTAAAATGACAGAAGTATGGATGTTTATTTTTATCTTATAAAAAACTAAACAAAGGCCTTTCAAGTCACCAATTTTACAAATTAATTTTTCATTCAAAGTCTCCTCTTAGATAACCACAAATTATAGTAACTACCATCAATAGAATGTTTTCCATTGGGTTAAGCACTTTTACCACATTTAACACTCACAATACCCTAATCATGAACACATTATCACCATTTTACACATAAAGTTAAAAATTTACCTACCACCCTTGTCCAAACTAAACCTCTGTCCACATTACAGAAAAACAATTACAAGAGACTTTCTGATTGCAAATAAACACATATAAATAATAGCACAAGTAGTCAAATTGGCATTTCCTTACATATCTATTACTGTGTCTTAAGCACAAACAACTTTACAATTTACAAAACACTTGTACCCTGTCATCTCATTTGTTTCCCATAGCAGCCCTGTTAGGGGATTATCATCACTCCCATATGTCATAGGCTTCAAGGATCAGAGAGTTGAAGTGAAGTCACTCAGGTTTTGATTCCTCCTCCTTTTTCCATACACCATCTTTCTTCTCTATGGTTAAAGAAACATAACCCCCACAATCTGAGTATTATGCAATAAAAAGATGAATGTATGGGAGACCTAGATAAGCAACTTTCATCGGTTACATTCTTCACCAAGTTCATAGTTACTGGTTATTTTGATGCCAACCATAGAAATGCAAATTAAGTAAGTAAATTTTGTTAAGCTGGCATGTTAGCAAGGGAATCCCCTAGATTCTACTTGTACTGGCAGAAGACTAAAGCCAAAGTCAGTGAGAAGTACAAACTATCTCCTTGTGTAAAAACAGGATGTATACACTAGTCTTTCATGACTTAACAGTTGTTTCAAATAGACATCTGCCCATAAAATCAACCACCTTATAGCCATTTGCTCCAGAGTGGGTATTGAGGGTGGCTACCTATATACACACATTTCTACTCAAGTTTAGCAAATATGTGTACACTCAAACACACAAAGCTGTGGTTAATAATAACTAGAAAAATCATTTTTAAAATACAGTAGTTATCTTGGCTCTGCACTTATGAAGACTTCGTGCTTTTCAATGTGCACAAGCAAAATTGTTCTATTTAATTACTTCTACTTCTTTCTACAATATCTACCATTACCCTTTCTACTTTAAAATTTCCCACGCCTGCCCTGGCCAGTGTGGTTCCGTTGGTTGGAGCACTGTCCTGTAAACCGAAAGGTCGTGGGTTCAATTCCCAGTCATGGCACATACATAGGTTGAGGGTTCGATTCCCAATTGGGGCAAATACTGTCCAATTGATGTTTCTCTCTCTTGTTCCCTCCCTCCCTCTCTAAAGTCAATAAACATATTCTCAGATGAGGATTTAAAAAAAAATTTTTTTTAATTTCCCACTTAGTGACTTGCCCCATCTTTACTTTTTTTTTTTCTAATCCCCACCCAAGGATATGTTTTTATTGATATTGAGAGAGAGAGAGAGAGAGAGAGAGAGAGAGAGAGAGAGAAACATCGATGTGAGAAATGAGAAACATCAATCAGTTCAAACCTACAACCCAGGATGTGCCCTGACCGGAAATCGAATCTGTCACCTTTTGGTGTACACTCCAACCGAGACACCCAGCCACCCCATTACTTTTTAACAACCCTGTCTTCTCATTAGTATGATATCAGACTTCAAAGTTTTACCCAGTCATCTCTAATTATGTGACAATTTTCAATGAAAGAAAGGCTTCCTACTTTCTCTAAGTAAGAGTGCCTCTGAGTAGTTTCTGTGACAAGTCACAATCATTCCCTCTAATAGGGAAACTTAATTCCCTCACAGAAAGATTTTCAAAGAAAAGAAAATCAAAGCCAGATGTTTGAAGTACTTTATAAAGTAACAAGTATTATCCTATTTTCAGGTTGATGGTTTTTTTTCTGCTAGCCATTTTTAAAGCTATCAGAGAAAGCCGTCAACCAGTCTTCTGTATTATGGGTGCTAAAAGTAAAGGATCGGAAGAAACTTACATGAGTAATGGATTCATTGGGGAATCAAGTTCAATTACTCTATATTCCCAACTATCTTCCTTAAGTTAAATAATGTCCAAGAAAGTAAACAACACACCTGAACTTTGAAATTCCAAAATGGTTACAGAGACTACAGTACTATTACACTTTTAAAAAGAAAAGAAAAAAAAAAAAAAGGCTGTTTCTCAGCACCCACCCCAGAGAAAACCTCCTTTGGTAAAGCTGTAAATGACCATTAAAAAAGTTTAACTTTTATTCCCATCCCTTACATTTCTGGCTCTTACATTTGAGAGCCTGCCTGTTAAATGGCTTTGCTTACAATTTTATTATGTATATTGCTACTAAGTGTTGCAATTTTTAAAACATGATTTGCCCCACAGGCCTGGCTCAGTGGTTGAGTGCCTACCTAGGAACCAGGAGGTCAGGGTTCAATTCCTGGTCAGGGCACATGCTCAGTTTTCTGGCTCGATTCCCAGTGTGGGGCATGTAGGAGGCAGCCAATCGATGATTCTCTCTCATCATTGATGTTTCTATCTCTCTCTCCCTTCCTCTCTGAAATCAATAAAAATATATTTTTTAAAAATAAAAATAATAAAACCATGTCTTTGAACTACAGGATCAAACTAGATGACAGTCTTCCAGGCAGCTGCTTACTATCAGACAGATAGAAAAATCACAATTTTGGAAAAATTCTAACAATTTCAAGAAATTATTTTTACTTGTGAATATTCAAAAACTTTATCCTAAAGCTATAGAACAGTAGCAAACGAAAAAGGAATTCCAAAATAGGTGCACTCTACTTAAGGCCAGAATAATCTCATTTTAAACTCGTTCCTTATAATAAATTACTCTAAGACAGCTCTTCCTTCCCCCCAAAAAAAATAATTTCAAAAGATTTCCAAACTTGACTAATTAGGTTTAATCACATCTACATACATCCTATCATCCTACAAAGACATTAAAATATGAGTGTTAATGCTTTATAAAGATCCTACATTTCCTAAAAAGGAATAAGCATTTCTCTTAAAAGAGACACGAAGCACCTTCCTAAGACTGAACTACTGGAGTTGCACCTGACTCACCCCAACTTAGCTCTTCAACTTTACTCATCCAGAAAGCAGAGGGAGACAAAGAGTTTCTACAGTCAAAAATAGATGAGTCCCTATTCATTCACGGCCTGCTTGCTCTTCCTTTAAACACAAATCTTAACAAGTTATTTGGTTTCTAATGTAGTAATGGGTGACTCAGAGCAAATGAGCAGGGAGAGGGACTGTTTTAGGCATTCATTTGCTAGGAATGACTATCAAGTGAAGGCTAACTCTAGAAGGAGGAGAGAAAAAAAAGACAATCTGTGAGCAGCAGGCTGAGCTGCTCACATTTAATAAATGGTGAGCCGTGTTTGTCCAGTTTTAAGGATCCCATCTCTTCTCAGTGTATCACAGCATAAGAACGATGTTCATGGCCACAACTGAGTAAAAACTTACGCTTCTGATTAGACGGGTACATAGAGAAATAGATATACAGACAGACACACACATTCCTTAGGGTCCAAAGCGCTAAATTAACCAATCCGTCTGCATTCCAAGCCAATTACTTGAGAATTCCAACCAGAAGAGATCTAGGACAAAACTTCCCTTTTATTTATTTATTTTTCCTGTGTAAACAGTTCTGCCATGTGCTTTGGTTGGCAGGTGATACTAAAATAAGCTTTATTTCCTGTTCTTTTTCCCTTACCAAATCTCTACCATCTGGCATCACCTCCCGACACGTCCCCAGGGCTACCGTGAACGCAGAAGTGTATTTCCCAGAAACTTTTCTATTAAAGTGAGCCTTCGTCGTTACTATTTTATCAAGATGTTTTACATTTCATCTCACACACAAAAAAAATCTTAAATCAGATTCTGGGAAGAGAGAACTCTGAAAATCGCGAGTTCATATTTAGTGCAGTTAGCAAACTCTTAACCTTATGCCATGGCCGGACTGCCCTCACTGCAAGCTTTTATGATTTATATATAAGCCTTTAAGTACCATCAAAATTCCCAGACCGAACTCCATGTGTTCAGCTCACGCTACGGTGGAAGATCAAATGCTGACCTCCTAAAAAGAGGGGTGCTGTCGGTGAGAGGGGCGCAGCGCCCCGCGTCTCGGGGGGTAGGGGCGTTCCTCGCACTCGCGGTGGGAACGCAATTCAGCAAAACCCGGGAGCCAGGGGGTCAGGTGACCTCGCACCGGACACGCTCCGTC
>NW_005871054.1:18429195-18432254 GCF_000147115.1 Myotis lucifugus | reverse complement strand
CCGTTCCCGGATGTTGCTTCCCCTCCTACACACCATCCTATGGTTCCTTTTGCAATAGCTCCATTTACTTGTAAGACCCTCCCCCTATCTTCTTACGTGTGCATAACCCTTGCCCTCCAGCCACCTAGCACCTTGCAGGGGCAAGCCCGAAAGCTCTCCAACCAGAAAACGAATGTTAGCAGATCCTAGTGATGAACTTTCTTGTAGGGGCCCAATGACGTCCTCTAAAAAGTTCAGGTCACTTTTTAAAATAGCCTGTGGGCCCTGGCCGGGTAGCTCAGTTGGTTGGCGCATCCTCCCAATAAGCCAGGGTTGTGGGTTTGATCCCTGGTCAGGGCACATGCAAGAATCAACCAATGAATGCATAAATAAGTGGATCAACAAACCGATGTTTCTCTCTCTCTCTCTCCCTCTCTCTCTCTCTCTCTCAAATCAATCAATAAATAAACAACTTTTAAAATAGCCTGTGGAGGCTTCTGTGATACATGGTCCCTATTCTTTTGCAGTTGCATATCCGCAGTTGCATTAGAAATTCCTTTTCTCTGATGGTTGCCAGAGGGGATGGGGTGGGGGAGACTGGATGAAAAGGATTAAGAAGTACAAATTGGTAGTTACAAAAGAGTCATGGGGATGTAAAGTACAGCATAGGGAGCCTAGTCAATAATATTGTAATAACTCTGTATGGTGCCAGGTGGGTACTGGAAATATCAGAGGGAACACTTTGTAAAATATATTATTATCTAACCACTATGCTGTACACCTGAAACTAATACAAAGTAATATTGAATACAAACAGAAATTGAAAAATAAAATTGGGCGCCCCCACCCCCTCTTTCTCCACGCACAAAATAAAGGCCATTTGCGGATACAGTGAGATGGCCATTTGTAAGCCAGGAAGCTAGCCCTCGCTAGAAATCAACCCTGAGGCACTTTCATCTTGGACTCCTTACCTCCAGAAATGTGAGAAAATTTACATATATATTGGTGGGGAGAGAGAGGAACATCAACCTGCCATTCCACTTATTTGTGCATTCATTGGTTGCTTCTTGTATGTGCCCTGCCCGGGGATCAAACCTGCAACCTCGGTATATGGGAACTACACTCTAACGAACTGAGCAACCCAGCCAGGACAGAAAATGTCTCTTGTTAAAGCCACTCCATCTGTGGTGTTTAGTTATGGCAGCCAGAGCTGACTAGTAAAGGGTGCCTCGTTAGTGGGCAACTGAAGCGTAATTTTGCTGGAAAACTCTGGTAATTGGTACACCTAAGGTTTCTTTCTTTTCTTTTCTTTTTAAGGTTTCTTTCTAACCCAGGGATGAAGAAGCTAGAATTTCTGCACATCAACTCATAACAGATATAGCTAATGACTGCTCCCACGAGTCATTAATTTCTCCAGACATCTAGATACAAAGTGGCTTCCTGCAGTTTTAGGAAGAAAGGAACCTCGGGAACACACGCAGACACAGCCGCTGGAAACGTGGTGCTGTTGGTGAGAGTACTGACTGAGGTCTGAGGCCTTTGAAGCTGAATGTAATATACTTACTCCAAGGCAGTTTCGGAAGCTGTCCTGGGGATTTAACCTTATTCAAATCTGCATCTACCTTTCCATCTGCATCCTTCCCCTGACCCTTCCACCTAAACACAGCAACCTGTCACTAGGGCATGCGGTATGTGTTCTGTTCCTCAGTCACACCAACGTTCTAACAGTCAATTACTGCAAAAGCCCTTCATACAAACTTGGAAAATCAAATACAGAACTCTATAAAGTAAAAGGGAAAAAAAATTAAGAAATTCTGCCGGAGTCCATTCATTGTCTTCACTAGCTGAGTTTAGACAGAGACCCCCAAAAGCTAGTAACCTTTGAAGCCCTAGCAAAGGTCAGAACTGTGCACCACCCAGTTAATTTAGGTAATAATAGTTGAAGCATCATCCCCACCTTTGTTCACTTAATTCCTTAGATACTTATGTAGATCCTTGTTGATTATTGTTGATCAGATACTCTGCCTATTCCTGGAAATCATCTATTGATGAGCTAATCAGATACTTTGTCTATTCCTGGAAATTGTCTGCTGATCTGTGTGTCATTGAAACCTCCTTACCCTAAGGGCTACTCCAGATCAATAAAAGATTGGAGCAGCCTGAGCATGGGTAGAAGTCCTTCGGGACTTGCCCGCCTGGTCCCCCAATATTGCAAAATTATCTCGTGTCATTTCTCTCTCATTTGTTGTGCGGCTCCTCTTTCAGATACTGAACCCTACTCCACGCAGAACGTGGAGGGAGTGTTACTTGACAAAATTCCTTTTCTCGCCCAGCCGCGGTAGCTCAGTGGTTGAGCGTCGACCTGTGAATCAGGAGGTCATGGTTCGAATCATGATCGGAGCATATGCCCGGGTTGAGGGCTCGATCCCCACTCATGAAGGAGGCAGCTGGTCAGTGATTCTCTCTCATCATTGATGTTTCTATCTCCCTTTCCCTCTCCCTTCCTCTCTGAAATCAATAAAGATATATTTTTTAAAAAGAAAAAAAATTTCTTTTCTCTAGTGAAGACAGGTAGACAGGTGTTCAAATCACTGTCTTGTCCAGGATTTCTCACAAATCTGCAACTCACAGCCTTCATCCTGCATGATCTCTAGAAAAGCATTGGCGTCATCGAAGCTTGCAGGGGGCCATTCTACAGGTATTTTGTAGGGCTGCTTCAAAGCGCACCTGTTTCTGTCTTTATGGAAAGGGGTTTGGAGCTCCTCCCGGGCTTTCTAACTCCCTGCATCCTGGTTCAATGCCTCTGGGGCAGCCTAAGCCCCAGGCCATAAATCGTGCTTGACGATGGATTTCCTCTCATAATTTCCCCATGCGGCATCTATTTATTGCCCACAGTCTGCTTTATGCAAGGTATTATCTTGGGCGTGAGAGAAGATGCAAAGATGAGTGATTTTGCTGTCAAAGAATTAACTCCCGGTTAGAATTAGTAGACAATTTAGCACTGAATGCGCCTCATCAGGGACACCTCCTCCCCAGAGAGTTGGCCAGTTGGTGTCCTCACTGGTGTCCTTTCTACGACA
>NW_005871054.1:18374470-18428962 GCF_000147115.1 Myotis lucifugus | reverse complement strand
TGTAATAAAAGTTATATGAATAAGCCATTGTTCAGTAAAGTAAGGGTTACTTGCACACAAGCTACTGCGATGCTCGACAGTCAAGTTGATGACCTAGTCCTTAAATCACTTCTATGTGACTAGCAGGACCGCATGAGATTTCATCACAAAGAGCATGCAAATTAAAACATAAATTGTTTCTTTCCAGAATTTTTTTATTTAATATTTTCAGCCCATCTTGGACTCCAGGTAACTGAAACTGTCGAAAGTGCACTGCAAATAAGAGAGGACACTGTGTTGTTGGCTTGATTCCCAGTCATGGCACAAGCCCAGATTGTGGGCTCAATCCCCAGGGGGTGGGGGTGTGCTGGAGGCAGCCAATCAACGTTCCACTCTCACATCATGTTCCACTCTCACATCCATGTCTCTCTTTCTCTCTCCCTCTCCCTTCCTCTCTAAAAAATCACTAAAAAAAAAAAAAAATATATATATATATATATATATATATATATATATATATATAATTTTTTAAAAGGTTAAATAATTTGGTAAGGCCACATGGCTAGTAAATTAAGAAGCTGAGACTTAAATGCAATTCTGTCTGCTGCCAGAGTCCATGTTTTCAACCATGTATCTCTGGAAAACACACTGGTCTTGAGGCAAGGCACTGAAAACTCTGTAATCATCTATAATAATAAAAGTGTAATATGGTAATTAGACCAGACAGCCAAACGACCTTCCGGATGTCATTCTGGACGTCCTTCTGGATGAAGCAGAGGCAGTTAGGGGTGATCAGACAGGCAGGCGAGTGGTTAGGGGCGATCAGGCAGGCAGGTGCTCGGTTAGTGTTGATCAAGCAAGCAGGTGAGTGGTTAGAAGCCAGCAGTCCCGGATTATGAGAGGGATGTCCCACAACCGGTTTAGGCCCGATCCCTGCATCCCCCAATAGGTCCCGGATTGTGAGAGGATGCAGGCTGGGCTGAGGGACACCCTCCCATGCATGAATTTCATGCACCGGGCCTCTAGTATAATCATAACAACCATTTGCATAGATGACTGAGTGTCCATGGGTTTTTTCCAGAGAGCTGGAGTGGAGGTGAACACACTCCAGTCCAGGACAAGGGCACCATGAGCACCGTGACAAGACTCCATGGGAGCACCTGCTTGAGTGATCAACTTCTGCGGAATTCACAGGTATCTTGCAGTCACTAGAATAATTTTGTAGTGGGAGCAACAGAAATCCAAATTTGTGAACTGGACTTGCTTGAGTGTGTTTCAAAATGTAGGTAGAGACTGGGTTTTAACTTAAGGTCAGAATACAAAAGAATGCTGGCAGGAACTCTTTGGCAACTATATCATAGTCTGTAACACTGTTTCAGAAATAACCATGAAGAAGTGAATGTAGCCACCAGGAAACAGAAACTGTGCTTGTCGCTTGCAGCAAACACTGCTGTGTGCTTTCATCTCCTCTGGCTTTGAATGAAATCCACCCCAGACAGCCTCTCTGGACACACCCCATGTCCCCCCATCCCTGCCCTGCCCTCAGGAATGCCTTTGAAGTCAGTGGGAAATCTGTGTTTCACAGGAGGAACTGTGTATCTCTTTTAAGATTAAGACAACATCTCACTGGCCTAATTACAATCAAGGTATTTTATTTGTACCTGGAGAGCAGCCAAATCTTTCCTTCTCACACCCAAGCTGAATTCCGAACTCCTCAAAACTGACTGGCTAGTGGGCAGGCAAAACACTCCACCTTGGCAATGCCCTTCGAATTGATTGTCCTTCTGGTAACCTGTGCAATCCTCGGATTCACTGCCACGAGCGTAGTTTCATCATTATATTTTGACGGTTAAATCGGCACCTCATCTCAAACACTTCCCCCAGCCCCTCGCCATTTCTCCCCTCCATCAATATTCTTGGGGTCTGTCCTCAAAAATAAGTGTTTAGAATGTGAGTCCCTTCTTTCTATTTCCCATAACAGTTCTTCGCTCAAGCTGAGATATCAGTGGGTGATGCCACTGCCACCAGATCCGCCTGGCAAATATTTATCATTCAAGCTTCTCCCTTTGTTTGAACTGTACTTCAAGCTTGTCTTGATCACCATCCAAGAAAGTGAGATGTCATAAGACATAATGAAATGATTGTGTTTTAAGGCATTCTGGTTTGAGGTAATTTGTTGTAGGATAGCAATAGGTAACCAGAATGCGTGCACATGGTGCAATATCAATGTATAAACATGTACACGTGGTAAAAGTGTAAACAAACACAGAGCAATAACAAACACTGAATTCAGGAGAGTGATTATCGCTCGCTGGCGAAGTTACTTGTTTGCTTCTGCTGTCAAGAGCAGTGGCTCTTAATTTTTGTTGTTGCTGCGGTTTTGTTTAATTTAAAAGCCATACAAATGACAAATGGCATTTGGGTGCAGGATATGCTGCCATAGGCACACCCAAATATCCACTGGTGGCCACTGTAAATTAGACTATTGGCCACGCAGCCCCTTTCAGGAGCAGATCCAGGATGCGTGGGGCCTCAAGCACGTGCAAATTTGGGGAACTTCCTTAAGAAAGCAAATTATGAATCAAAATTGGACGTGCAAGTAAATATTTATTTAGAATGAGAAAACAAACCCCATGTCACAAATTTTATAAAGTTAATACCACAAACATATAGAAAAAAAATATTTTTATTGATTAAGTTCATGGCCTCCCTCTCTAATACCTTATGTCTGACTTTTTTGGCTGCATAGTCTTTGGCTCTTTATGTTACTCCATTTGGGAATATCATTTTCTGAAGAGAAAATAGGCAGGTGATTTAGTGTTTCCCTCCAACATAGTTAACACAGTTTTTATTTACTGACAGCTTCAAAGTCTCTTTCAGCGTCACAGCATGTAAATGTTTAGGATTATTGTCAAATTTTGGGGAAAATCTCCAGGTCTCTTTCATGTAGGACCTTCAGATTGCAAGACACATCAAGTTTGCTTTTTTTTGCTTTTTTTTTTTTTTTTGCTTGCTTGGTTGTTGGTGTTATTTTTTAATTGGATTTATTGGGGGTGACATTGGTTAACAAAATTATACAGGTTTCAGGTGTACATCTGTATATGATATTGTGTGTTCACCACCCAAAGTGTATCCTTCCATTTATCCACCCCTTACCCTCTTTACCTCCACTACCCACCTTTCCCTCTGGTAATCACCATACTGTTGTCTGTGCCTATGAGTTTTTGGGCTGTTGTTGTTGTTGTTTTGCTTAGTCCCTTCACGTGTTTCACCGAGGCCCCCAACCTCCCTCACTTCTAACAGCTGTCAGTCTGTTCTCTGTATCGATTAGTCTGTTTCTGTTTGTCAGTTTATTTTGTTCATTAGATTCCACATGTGAGTGACATCATGTGATACTTGTCTTTCTCTGACTGGTTTATTTCACTTAGCATAATGCTCTCCAGGTCCATCCATGCTGTCCCAAAAGGTAAGATTTCCCCCGCGCCCCCCCTTTTTTACGGCCAAGTAGTATTCCATTGTGTAAATGTCTCACAGCTTTTTTATCCACACATCTACTGATGGACACTTGGGCTGCTTTCAAATCTTGGCTATTGTAAATAATGCTGCATCAAGTTTTCTTTTCAGTGGCTAATCTGAAATACCCTTTGACCTGAAAATGCATGGGGTGTTTATAGTTGTACTAGTATATGCTGCATTTTGCAGTAGAGGTCTTAACATTTTAAATCATCATTGATGAAGCACAAAATCAGTTTTATCCACCTAATGATTGGGAAGAGTTTTCCAGAGACTAGTTTCTATCTCCATACTTGTCAAATGTTCTTTTTCCTCCAGGCACCCCATGCACACTGTTGGTCTGAAGACTGCAGGGCACTTTTACTTCTGATTTTCCATATGTTCCTATCACCTTTGAGTCTGAGAACACAGGAATAAAGAGACAAAAGTGCATGCATCCTGGTCAGCCCCTTCAGGGCTTAAATTCAGGAAGTCGGTGCTCAATGGAATGAAGAGAAACAGAAAGCAGAGGGCGGTTTGAACTCCTCTCCCCGGTTGGAATCCAGGGAGGGAACTGCTCCACAGAGTGGCCTAGTGCCTTCAAACAATCGTCACAACAAACTAAAAACAATGGTGCATGGGGGTTCTGTGGGAGTGGGTCTTTTATCCCTTCCGAGCTCCGTGGGGGTCACTGCACACACCCTGGAGGACTAGGGAGGGAGGTAGCTGAGTTGGGAAGCAGAGGTCATCATTGTGAGTACAGTGTTCAGCCTAAGGCAGGAATCGATGGAGGTCGTAGGTGAGAATTGACCAGAATTCCCAAAAAAAAAAAAGAAAGAAAGAAAGAAAGTGCTGGGTCCCGGACATGCCAAAGAGCAAAGCGCAGGCAAGTCAGTCCAACTCCACAGAAGAGTGCAAGGTGCCCGGGGTCCAGATTAGCCAGAGCACCTCACCACGGAGCCCAGCCAGATCCACACAAGCGCCCTGGGATCCAGCTATGTGTCCCAAGCCCCGCCAGTCACCCGTGCAAGCTTTCTGCTTTGTCTGCGGCCCCGTTCCCTGAGCTGTTGTTCTAGGAGGGAATAGAGACAGTGGAGCCTAAGATACTAGAATCAGGTTTTCAAGTCACAGGGGAGGAGCCCTGGAACCGCTACTAAGACTTAAAACAACATTAGACATTTATCAGGTACTTTTTGTGCCTGGCCATTCATATTACCATACTAGATAATATACTTGTATAATTTCAGTTAAGCTTCACCATCACTTTAAAACAGAGATATTATGACTAGCTCCATTTACAAGGAGCCTGAAGCCAAGAGAAGTTCAATAATTTGCCCAAGGCTACCCCACTAATAAAATAGGGATGCTGGGCTTTGAACCCACAAGTAGAACTGGACAATTCACACTTGGAACAACTAAGCTCTGTTTTCCTGGAACAGCTTGAGAAATTACAGGTGTATGATACCAATAGCTCTTTGGATTTAGCCCAGCTCTCCCCTGCCTCACCCCGACAAGTCCCCTTCTTGTCACCATGTGCCATCAATGGCCAATCTCAGAAGATGAAGTCATCGATGCTCTGGTGTGTTAAGTGTCGTCAGCATCTCAAATCCAAACCCCAAACTGCTTTGATGGAGGGTCACCTGTTGCTAGGGAAACACTACACATCAGCCATCACTACTCTGGATACCACACTGGGCCGCGCTGGCAGCAGCCAGCCCTGCCCTCCAACTCATACCCATTCTCCGCTCCATTCCAGAAGCCTCGGGAGCATCTTAAAGGAATATTTTAATCCATGAAAACACATCCTTAGAAATCCACACTTGCTATGGATAACCCAGAAACTGCAGCAGCAAGAGCTCCAGATTGCAATTTCCACTCTGGGATAAGAACCCTTGAAAACGTATTTAACTTTCACATACTTTCATTTCCACAAAACTGAAGGAAGTGCAACATCCCACTATCATTTATAGGCTGGTCGGTTTGTTTTTCCTTGAGCAAGTCTTCATGTTCAGCGTACTTCTCCGCCCAGCCTTGCCATCGCCTCCAACACCTCCCTCCCGTCGGCATCTGCTTTCCTCGGAGTTCTTGAGGACAGAGCCTTATCCGGGCTGGTGCTGACAGTGCCCATGCAGAGAGCTGGGATCGATGCCAAGCGTGCAAATTGCTGACGCTCCCAGCGCCTCTGGTCCACTGGGCACCACAGCTGAGAAGATTCCATGCAGGGGCAGTGAGATCAGCCTCCCATCAGCCCTGTCACATTGTGTTCTGAGCAGGTCTGCTTGTGCCGAAAGCTTCCCCATCTCTCCCCTGAATAGAGACTTCACAGTTTCATCCCCTCACTCCCTGCTGGGCATGCCTCAAAGTCTCATGAAGCCAATTCCTCTGTTTTCGGTCTCAGCCCTCTAACTAGGGGTCTCCAGCAGCTCCCAACAGGATAGACAGGGAACAGATGCTATGCCTGTACTCCACCACTCACCTCTCAGGCCCTAATCTTACCGGTCCTCTCCTTAAGGGCACTAGGTGTGTGACCAACCCAGCACAAACCAGTGCACAGGAGTGATAATAATACATGCAACGCCAAAAGGAACTTGAAGGAGAAATGTTGTCCTCACTAGCTGTATTTTGGCCCTAGGTCAGTAGAGCAAAATTGCCCCGTAACAGATGATAAAAATAAAAATACTTAGGAATTTCAGCATGGATTAAATGTTTTCCTCCTGTTCTTATTTTACCAAAAATGTGCATGTCTATCTGGAAAACAGCAACTTTAGATTTTAGTTCACGGGCATATTGAAATCTGAAGGTGATGACCAACGGCACCCTGTATCCTTTATTGGAACTCTCTCCTTCCCTACATTCATCTTTTCTTTTATTTCATCCTCAGTTGATGGTGAATGATAGTATTTATTATATTCAGGTCAATGAAGGAAAACTATGGGCAAAACACCATGACTATAGGTAAGGGACTTGTTCTTAAACAGGTTATTTCTCACCATAGAAGTTGCAGTTGTATAAAAGGACACAAAATTTTCTACTCGAATACTTTAACCAGAGTGGTTTTAATATATTTAATAATACTACGTGAGAACTGAGGAGCTGGTCGACATTTGGGGGGCAACAGGGTTCAGCAGAATATGCCGAAGACTGACACATGGCTATTTGCCAAAATTAAGTCAGGAGAGGAGCACCAGTAAACCATGGAAACGCCAGGCGGACACGTAGATGCTCTGGGGAGGGTGGAAGAAAAATAACAGGCCTTTGGTGGAAAGACAGGAAAAGGCATATTATGGTATAAAGGCGTTAGTTGTGAGCAGTCAAGAATGGGAAAGAGAGACAAAGAGGAAGTGAAAGCTAAGAAGAGAAAATACCCATTGTGGGTCAACAGGGAGGAAGGAGAAATTAGGCAACAAAAATTCAAGAACTAAAAGAAGAAATTTCTTAAAAAGACAATATGGAATGTATTAGAGTTCATCCGCTCACTAAATGATGGTGTTCCCAAGCCCCACAAGCCAGGAAATGGAAGAATAAGACCTTGGTGTCTAGTCTACCCGCTTCAACATCCACTAAAGCAATCTAGCCAGCTTTTCCCTCCGCGGCCATAGGGAAGGGGAGAAGGATGCAGAAAACAAAGGTGGGAGTGAAATATAAAGCACAATAGCAGCAAACATTTTAATAGAGGAGAGACTTGGGAGATACTGCTGGGGAGACTCGAGAGATAAGTGCAGGATGGACCGTGAGCTGGGGATCTATCTGGTAGACTGAGCCTCAAAGGATCTGCAATGGGCTTGCAAATAGTGATCATAGATTCTTAGGCATAACTCTTCAGATCATTTAGATCATTTGCATTCAATGAAGACTGTGACTGGTTCTCTAGGCAGTGTACTAAGGATATGGTGTTGGTGTTGGGCACAAGCTGCCAACCCACCACAGATGCCCAATATAGCTCTTGTCTCCTGCCAGTGAGACCTCCCATCACACCTGCAAGCTTTCAACAGTTTCCTCCGCCCAGAGACAGCTGTAACTTGCAGAGGCTTCTTCTTTGAGCAGAAAGGGCAACATTAAAATTCATAGGCTGCTTCTAGTAAACCCTTTGAGGACATAATTTAATTTAAAGGAGAAAGCTATGCTAGTTCAATATTATAAGTGAAGTAATAATTGATAATACATTAGGATGCCTTAGGCTGAAAATAACAGAAAACCCTACCACGAACATCATCAACAAAAAGGAGAATGTTGTAGTATCTCATGCAACAGTAAGTTCAAAGGCAGAATATTTTCAGGGTAGGTTAACTCGCTGTTCAATGGCATCATTAAAACATCTGGAGGTTTGGGGGAGCTTTTTTTCCTTTTAAATTTTCTACTTTTCCTTCCTCTACAGGTTGACTTTTTGTCCACAGATTTATCCCCTATGGTTGCAAACTGGGTTGCTAAAGTTTTGAATGCCCTTTAAAGATGCAACAGGGTAGACCAAGCATGTCAAACTCAAAGGCTAACATGGGCTAAATACACAAGGTTTACGTTCATGTGGGCCGCAAAAAAACAAAAGCTTCAATTTTCATAGAAACGTAGGTTTATTTCGATAGAAACGTGCTGAATACAAAGGGCGGAAATAAATGAGTAATCGTTAACACAAAATAAAAGAACATTTTAATAAAAAATAATATTTTTTTGAACATTAACTTACCAGACACTGAATAACTGCACAAATTAATACGTGTAACGCAAGTAAACCTATTTTTCTTGTTCTCAGAAAGCAAAATATTTCCTGTTGCGCACACCAAACAAGTCAGTACAAGACTAATGATGTGGCAATCAGCTGCTAAAATATTTGCTGCTAGTATTAGTGGAGAGAAATGGGGTGCCTGCGCGTAAGGCACGTAAGGGAAATGAATGCAACACGATTATAGTAATCAGTCGTTAGCAAACATTGTAGTTCGTTATTAATAATTATGTATAACAGCATATTGTAAAAATTAAGTTACGAAAATTTTATTAAAACGTTTCTTACATACCGTTATATTGACTGGGCCGCAAAAATATTCGTTGTGGGCGCATGCGGCCCGCAGGCAGTGAGTTTGACATGCTTGGTGTAGACAAAAGAGGGTCTATTTCCTGTCTTGAATCTTTTCTCATCAGAAGGGAAATGCCCCTTAGACTTTCTCTGTCTCATTGCTTAGAATTGCTACACATGCCGATTTCTAAACTAATCTTTGACAAGGAAAGTGGAGTTGACATGAGTGATTTAATGTGATCAAAATCCAACTTTCCCTGAAGCACACAAGTTACCTGATATCAGATCAAAGTTGAATATTATTAGAAAGAAAAAAGGGAGGAGTTGCCAATGGAAGAGGTAGCCCAAAATCTCTGTCATGGATTAGATCAGCGGTTCTCAACCTGTGGGTCTCGACCTTTCACAGGGGTCGCCTAAGATCATTAGAAAACACATATATAATTACATATTGTTTTTGTGATTAATCACTATGCTTTAATTATGTTCAATTTGTAACAATGAAAATACATCCTGCATATCAGATATTTACATTACGATTCATAACAGTAGCAAAATTACAGTTATGAAGTAGCAACGAAAATAATTTTATGGTTGGGGGTCACCACAACATGAGGAACTGTATTAAAGGGTCACAGCATTAGGAAGGTTGAGAACCACTGGATTAGATCATGGGCACAGCTTTCAAGTGCACCCTGTCCTACCATCTCCTCCTCTTCTGCTCCAGCAATGCACTTGCCATAAGGAAAATGAGCCCACACCTACCCCCTCGAATTTGAGCATAACTAAAGTATTGAAGCGTAGGAGCAGCCTGGAAGCCCTGAGATCCAGTCAAATATGCTACAATTGCCAGAGAAAGTAATGTGAGAAATTAATTAATAGGCAGCTTATGTTGAAACATGCCACCGATTGAGAAACATAAGTGACATCATTAGTGGTGATAAAGGACCTTCCAGTTCCTGGCAAGTATCAGTCATGTACAGTTTCGGCTCATCCCTTGACCAGAGATGTTTGTGATAGAGTTCTTGGCTTTTTATGAGGCCTGCTTGCATAGTTGAAAATCCTGTTTATCTTATGGTCACACATATCCTTATAATCTAGTCCTCTGTAACTTGAAGTGACCTGAGTAAGTTGGGTTTTTCCCATCAGGAAATTCATTTAACTTGGATGTTTGGGAGCTAAATGAGACCTCCAGGTTTGTTTTGTTTGATTCTCACATAGTTGGCCTGCAAAGTGATATTTTTTTCAACTTAAATTAGTTACAAATATTTTTTAAAAATATATTACACACATTTTTTAAAAATCAGGATTTCTGGCTTTTTTTGGAAAATAAGTGGGTCTGAGCACCTGGGCCAGCCTCCTACATAGTGACCATTATCTAAAGCCAGCTGGTGGATCCCTATTTGGAAGAGAAATAGATTCTCCAGCTTGCTACAAACCACATTTCATATATATGCTGTCTTGCTCAATCCACCCTCAGCATCTGAGCTTATGGTCCCTGGCTACCTAATCAAAAAAAATACTCATGGAGTTGTCTAATGGACCTGAAGTTAATATACCCAAGAGTCATAGCCAGTTCAATCTGAGATTGAAAAGTGTATATATATATATGAAGGGAGAGACATATGTATGTAACATATGATCTCCTATCAGGAGACCTGAGACATGAGGCCCATCCCCAGAGGAAAAGCATTTTGAAACTCAGTCCTCCTCCCACACCCCACACATCTTGGGAAGCCGGCCAGCCCTGATAGGAGAGAAAGAGGAGACTCAAACATCCCATTGTTTTTGGTCTGGTCTACAACAATCACTGTGTCGTGGGAGGGCCCAGAGCACGAGATCTGATTACCTGCTGACCATGATTCCAGCTTGCAGAACAAGCCTGTTCCCATTAGTGGATGTATACAGTTACACTCTGATATGCTTTGGGGATCTACCACAATATTCTTTTCAGGGATTTCTCTCTCTCTCTCTCTCTCACATACACACACACTTAATTTTGATATGCCTGACAGCCAGTAGTCCAAATGGAGTCTGGAAACTGACTCAGTTTTATCAGCACTTACACGTGTTTCTCAAAGTCCATATTTTCTTCCTTCTTTAATCTCCACGTTATAATCAGGCCCATAAAACCAGTCCGTCATGCTGAACATCAGCATGCAAAACAGAGAAAGCAGGGGGTGGGGTGGGGGATATTTCACCAATTATTTTCAGTAAGTGCCTAATACCAAATTAAATCAGAACTGTTAAAATGTACTAAGTTGACATCTCAGGATCTCAGTCCGGAAGTAGCCAATATGTAATATGAACAAAGATGTGGGTAGCATGACATAATGCTGCATGTTGAAATGGGCAATTGAGCACAGATTCTTCAGCTGATGAGATGACAGAAATAGTTCTTAAAAATTAGGACAGATGTAAAAATAAATCAGCAAGAAAAAGGAACTACATATCCTAGAGATTACTGTGGCCTTCGGAGAAATTTCTATGAAACTGGATGCAGCAATAGGGAACTCAGGTTAGTGTAATAAGATCAGACCTTTTGAGTGCAAAGCACCCCTTCAAGCATGGAAGGACACAAACAATGCTGTCCCCTGACAACGCAGGGTGAGACAGTCTGCTGTCTGTTTCACTTTCTGGTGGACTAAGGTAGTGCCTCACAAAAGTCCTGTTGAAAAGAGAAAAGTTCATCCTACCTAATTGTTTTAGCATTGGAATGTAGGCTCTAGAGCAGTGGTTCTCAATCTTCCTAATGCCGCGACCCTTTAATACAGTTCCTCATGTTGTGGTGACCCCCAACCATAAAATTATTTTCGTTGCTACTTCATAACTGTAATTTTGCTCCTGTTATGAACCGTAATGTAAATATCTGATATGCAGGATGTATTTTCATTGTTACAAATTGAACATAATTAAAGCATAGTGATTAATCACAAAAACAATATGCAATTATATATGTGTTTTCTAATGGTCTTAGGCGACCCCTGTGAAAGGCTCGTTCAACCCCCAAAGGGGTCTCGACCCACAGGTTGAGAACCGCTGCTCTAGGAATTGGACATTTTCTAGAATTCCTCTCTGCTGGTCCTTCCATCACCCTAGGGAGTGCCTGAAAATGGAATGATCAGGCATGAATCTATGAATGGAGAACCATTCCATAGCCCTTGGTGTGTTTGCCTCCATCATTTAGTTCAGCCCAATTAAATCAGAGCCTCCTGGGTGACTGCTCTGCCTAGCACTGTGCTAAGGGCTATAACCACTATGAAAGAAGTTTACAACAAAGCCCTTGACCTCAAGAAGCCTGCCATCTTGTTGGGTGGGCTGAACCTATACATAGGAAGGAATTTGAGAAGAGCACAAGACAAGAATATAATTGAGCATTAACACTGATCTAACATATTCTCAGGTTAATTATATACCATTCCACAAATATATTACTAAAGTATAACAAATTCAATTCATTATAATTAAATATATTCAAATCTATCATGAGTCACATTCCAGCATAGCTAAAATGAAAAGATAGACAATGGCAAGTGTTAAGAATGTGAAACATTTGCAGCTCTCACACACCAATAACAAGGGAACAAATTGGTACAACCATTTTGGAAAACCCTTTGGCACTATCTCTGAATATAAGTATAACCTATGACCTAGCAATTCTACTCCTGGATTTATACCCAACTAAATCCATACATATTTTCTTTCTTTAAATATATTTTTTGTTGATTTCGGAGAGGAAAGAGAGGGAGAGAGAGATAGAAACATCAATAATGAGAGAGTATCATTGATCAGCTCCCTCCTGCACGCCCCACACTGTGGATGGAGCCTGCAACCTAGGCATGTGCTCTGATCAGGAATCAAACTGTGACTTCTTGGTTCATAGATCGACGCTCAGCCACTGAGCCATGCCGGCTGGGAAATCCATATATATTTTCACCAAAAAGCATGTATAAGAATAGTCATTGCAACACTATTCATAATAGTCCCAAACTAGAAACAACCCAGACAGAGAGCCAGTGTGGCTGGAGCAGGGAGAGAGACAAGAGGTGGTCAGAAAGGCAGATGGGGCTAGACCACAAACGACACACTGTGGGTCATGTGAGGGGCAGGGTCACCTAGGGTGTAGGTAAAAGAGCACACAGGACTGACATGTTTATAGCAAACGACTTTTCTCCAAGGGAAATAGCTGTGAAATTATAAAATCAGGCCTTACTTCTGACTTGCAATATTTTGGACAATCACCACACAGGTTCCAGTGTGAGCCTCAGAGCGTCTCACCTGTACAAGGCTCTTCCAAGGCCCTGAGGGGCACCCCAGCACTCTTGCAATCAAATTTTGTATTCTTTTTCTTAAAAAAAAAAAATCCTCAAATCTGCTCCTGCTCCTACTCCTGGATATATCCAAATGCCAATGCAAATTTCTAGAATCAGAGCATCAGCAACAAGTCAGGGCACTTTGATTACTCCAGGGTTTGCCTGTCCAGCCGAGGGAGTCTGAGATTACATTTCTATGGATGACACTATTCCCTTCTTTTTTTTCCTTACTAGGCCCTAGAGTCATACTTTCCTCATTCTGGCCGCAGCTAACCCTTCCAGCCTCATTGCCCATGGCTTCTGCAAGGCCCTCCGGTGCAAAGCTCCACCAACTTGTTCCTCTTCCAGCAAAACCCTTCTCTGGGCTCCCTATTTTTGCATATGTTTTCCCTCATGATTTGAGTGCTCTTCCCCTTCTTCTGTTTAACTCTTGCTGAACCCTCGGCCCTATAAAGCTGGTCTTCTTGTCCTCCTCCTCTGATGACTGCTCCCATGACACTGTGCTCATCCCTGGATTAGGGCACCGATCCCACTGTATGAGAGTTCTCATTTACACGTCTGCCCTCCGCCTGCGCCGTCCCCACATTGGGCCAGCGAATTCCTTGAGAACATGCTCTGTTCATCTCCTGCCTTCTCTTGCCCCATTTCAGTATCTAGCACAATAGCAAGCAGTGAATCAGTGGATGGCAGCCTCCCAAATACTTAGCAGGGGAGAACACAGTGTTCGAGGAAACTTCTAGTTTTGCCAACATACCTCCAAGCATGCAACTCATTTATTTTTATTTTATTTTTTACAGACACACCCATCCCAATGTCTAGTGCATACTAGGTGCTCAATAAATGATGGTTGGCTGCATGGCCGTGCACCTCCTGATGTAAGGCACAGTCATGGGCACTGGCAGAGAGCTCCCCTGCTCCAGGGAGACCTCACACTGCAGTTCAAGGTGGAGGATGACAGTCATTACAGACAAAATAAGTAAATAAGGTAATTTCAAATAGTAGTAAGTGTTATGAAAACCATTTTAGCTACTTTGGTTGGGGTGTCAGGAGTAACTACTCCTGGGAGTAAATGATGAATAAATCTTGTCTTCAGGGGTTGCTCAATACACAAGAACTAAACTGCCGGGCTCGCTAAGGGGGAATGGGTTTGGGAATGGGTTTGGTTGGGGCTTGTTCCCTTGAAAACTCTCTGAGGTCCTGAGGGAGACGCAAAGCTTTCCCAGAGCAGTCCCGGGCCATTTGTCAGGCTGCTGGATTGTAGATCGGGCCGCAGTGTTTACTAAACAAACCAATGGGATTATCCTGTCAAGATCTGAAAGAGAAAGACAAAAACACTGAACATAACTACAAGGTCACCTATTCCATTAAAGCTGCAAACCAGGGCGGCTAACAGGCTGCATATAAAACAGACAGGGAGAGCTTTAACACAAGTAAGTTACATAATTGGAGACTTGCTTGAGACTCAAACAAAGGCATTCTTATCAACGCTGAAGGAAGAAGTGAGACTAGCAGCAGGTCCCAAGCACTTTTCCTATGAACTTTCTGCCAGCAACGAGTCTCCAGTTGGGAACGAGGAGGGACAGGCCTCTACGGCTCACTCCCCTGGGTTAATCAGGATGTCTTCCGGGCAAGGTGTGGATCCCTCCTGGTGGTGGAATCATGGGACTTTCAAAATCATCACCACTTCACAACACAGAAACTGTTCCAGTTGGAAGCAACCTTTGAGACCGGAAGGCCAACTCTTTCCTTTTATAGATAAGAAACCCCAGAGGTCATCCAGCCAGTTACTACAGGACAGGGATTAGAACCCTGACGTCCAGGCCAGTGCCATTTCCCCTTATCACACTGCCTGCACCTTCAGATACAGCCACAGACCCGAGGTCATCAGCCGGTGGGAAACTGGGCATGAACCACCCCTCCCCCAACAAACTCACTAAGGCTAGCCTCCCCACCTAAAGCCTTCTCCTTTCTCCCTTTCCTTTCCCTTCTCCTCTCTTCTCTCTCCCCCTTTTACTTCCGCAACCTGGCTATGTCCTCAACCCACTGGGGGCACAGGGACCCTTAGGCCTTGTTTTGTCTTGCTAGTGGCACTGGGAGACAGTGCAATCTGGACACAAAACGTTTCTTTCTCTTTCCATCGCCTCGTCTACCTTCCTCCCAACCAAAGCCTTGACCACCTGAGGGCCCTTCCTGCCACCACCCCCATCCTCTTGTTGCCCCCATCCCCGAGCCTTTTCCTCCCTGCTAGTCAGTGTTACCCCTAGAATCTGGTTTAAGGCAGACCCCACCACAAGGTAATTGC
Source organism: Myotis lucifugus (assembly GCF_000147115.1). Classification (NCBI taxonomy): domain Eukaryota; kingdom Metazoa; phylum Chordata; class Mammalia; order Chiroptera; family Vespertilionidae; genus Myotis; species Myotis lucifugus. Next base: position 18,413,871 of record NW_005871054.1, on the reverse strand, counting down.
ATTCTAACAGGGCCCTCCAGCACCCAACAGCTTTTAATCAAAAACAAAAACCAGTGGACACAGTTGGAGACAGGGCCTTCCTGACCTCCCTCAGATCATAATTCAGAGGCAGTCCAGGGATGTCAAAAGGGACTCAGAGCTGCCCAGCTCCCTGCCCCACCTCCTTCAAGGGGCAGTAGTCTGTGCTTGGTGTCCAAGGCCCTGGCCAGGGACTCTTCCTTCAGTGAAATCTATATTTGTCACCCTCTGATGCCATCCTCATTGGGGACACATGACACTAGTCATATCCTCTGTGTCCTCTCCTTTGTTATAGACAAGGAGGAAGTAAAAGGTAAACCCAAACCACACTTAACAGAAATCCTGACTTAACAGATGAGAAGAGGGCTGCTACTAACCCCCGCCCGGCAGGTGTGCGGCTTACAGCTTTAAACCCAGCAGAACGTGGTTGAAACTGGTTCTCCGGAAATGAAGCGGTTCTTTGTTTGGGGGACCTGCTGGGCCGAGTAGAAGGCAGGCTGTTGCAGGGTTGGTAGGCTCCCGGGGTGTTGGGATTACCCAGCCTCTCTCTGGATGGACAGGCAGAACTGGCAAGCTGGCGGGAACAGAATGAGACATGGGAGAGCTCGTCCCTGCTCCTCTGCCAGCATCCCTAAACATTCTGGCTCTAGACTGGGGGGTGTTGAACAACAGAATGATAGGTCTGAAATTTATTTTGCCTCTCCACAGAAAATTGCAAGATTCCCCCTGGCTCCAGAATTTAAGAAGTGTTCGTTTTGAGAAACTGGCTTTTCCAAATCCCTGCCACATCAGCAATGCACGCCAGAGAGAACGCAAACTTGTATTTCTGGGGACCCGGTCCACACTGGCCCTTTCTCATTTCTGGGCAGCAGCTGCCTTAAATTTGCATCAAAACAAAAGGCCCCCGGCACCAAACTGGGTGGCTGTTGCTGGGTTATTTTGCATTTTTTTAAATCATCTTATTTAGAAAGCCATAAGACCTTTTTCATTGAAAACTTTTGGTTCCCTCCAAGTGGAATATTCTTGTAGATCCAGCATATTTTAGGATAATGGGTCAGAGAGAAGGCACGGGATGTATGAGAGCATGTGTTTAAATTTCTACTGTTGCTTTAGAACAATTCAAGAGTGAAGTCTTCCCAAGGGTGGCTCACTGCTCCCAGAGAGCATCCCACCCCCACCCCACCCCCCACCCCCACAGTGAGTCAGCTAGGGAGCAAGGATGGTTAAAACAGGGGGAGGGCTGCCTCCTCGGTGGCATCCAAGGACTGGGCCTAATGACTTCTGGTTGAACTTCCGGAAACCACTACCCACCTCTTCTGAGTGTGGCCATAAGAAAGAGCCACAGAATATCTAAGTGGTGTCTTCTGCATGGATGTCACTGAAAACATGGTGTATTCATCATGCTATACTCTCTTTACGAGGCCACTCAGGAGAAATTTTATTCTGGTCCTAATACCAAGGAGAGACGTACATCTCTTGAACAATTATGTTACTTTCTGGGATTATGTGCATTCATGCAAGCAGCCTTCAGAACCTCGTCATATATTCTGGATGGATCCTACATCCATAAGGGCTGCCCCTGGGGGAACTGCCTGCCTGGACCCTCAAATCCCAGAGGACACCTCCCATGGACAGCCAACGAAGACACAGAGCTTCAAGAAGCCTGACCTCAGCCCATAAGCACATCCCCGATTCTGAGTTTCTGTGGGCATATCAGTTATTCAGCAACAAATATTTCATATGACCAATATGTATATGTACTATGTGCCAGAGGAAATGGCCGTGAACATAGGCAACATTCCTTATTTTCACAGAGCTTGCAGTCTTGTGGATTTGCCTCGCCGGATCCACTTGCATTGGTAGATATGCTGATGAAATAAACAGGCAGCTAAGGTGGAAACCTCAGAAAAAGACCAGAGGGAGGACCAAAATTACAACAACATAAAATGCTGATCTGAGCTAGAGTGAATGTGAAGGACACTTCGAGAAAATGAAAGAATTCCATTTCTGCTGTGTAATCGTGGGCCAGTGACTTACCCTCTGAGTCTCAGTTTCTGTATCTAAAAAATGGTGATGCCACAAAGGCTTGTAGTGAGAAATAAGTGAGATCGTAATGAATGTGCTCAATAAACACTGGCTCCTATTACTTTTATTATTATCCACTGTGCCGAGCCAGCTCAGCCAAGGGTTCTGCAAGCCTGAGGGAGGGCGGTGAAGGATGAAGAAAAGACAGACCAAGAGAATAAGCTGGGTCTAGGTGGATCTTCCTGTGCCTGGCTGAGGCCACAGAGAGAGAGAGACCCAGACAGCAAGCTGAGCCTTTATTTTATAGCCAGAGGTAAACAAGGTAGTGGTCACCATAGTTACAATGTTCTTGTGAGTTTCACTTGTTTTGGTAGCACTTGCTGTACCTCCCACAGCCCATTAGCTACCCAGTAAAGATCTAGGGAGCATCATAAGGTCAAGCCTAATTATGCTAAGAGGGCTGTGCCCTCTAAGCTGGGACTTGTTTGTGGCTTTGCCAACAGGTCAGTCCGAGACTTAACCCTATAGCCACTCCCTACAATCCACTTTTATTATTATTTTGGCCACATGACCTGTTTCAGTCTGATCAGTGTTAGGCTGCTGTTCTGCAGAGGTGCTGCCCGTGATGTCCACCAAAGTCCCATGACTTCCAATAGAAACTATTTTTTCTCTTACACTTCAATAATTTCTAACCACAGTCTCTATTTGCACCCTCTTTTAGGAAAGAAGATAACTCTTTTTGTTCCATTTTAGTGACGAGAGGGGTTTTGTTTCTATTTTACTGATCTTGGCCAGTGTTAAAGAGCACAGGTAGAAGGTCCAGGCCTTCTAACTCACATCCCATATCTGTATATTATTTGTTTTGAAAGAAGGAGGAACTCAATTTGATTTTTGTTTGTTTTCTTTCTTGGTTCCTTTTTGGCAGTAGCAAAGGTCACTCACAGGCCACAGGCAGAGGTCTGAAAAACACATTCTAATTTTGGAGTTCCTCAAAACTGGCTCTCAGGTTATTACAACTCTAAAGCTCTTAGTTAAATGCCTCATGAAATATAACGTCTAGCGACTGTTGATCGCAGCCCTGGACACTAGAATCCTGGGATGTGCAGAAAGGAAACTTCCAAAGATGTGGTTCCCTCTTTGGCTCTCATGTCAGCCTCAGTGAGTGGCCCACTTCAAACAAGATCCTAAAATCCCAAGATCTTGAAAACCAAGTCTCCTGGCCGTACCCACTAGCCCCACCCATACCCATTCATCCATTCCTTCCCACACCTTCATGACCCTGAAGAACTTTCTCCAAGGCCCAGTACAATGCAGCTCTATAAACAAAGTGGTACAGGAAGGAAACACCCACATGACCCATGCCCTCCCTTCAGGCCTTTTTGAAAATGGCTTATCGGGTACACTCCCTCCTGGGAGCATGCCCGTGCCTCTTCTTTCCCCACTGGTGTGCATCTCCTAAACTCTAAGGCTCTCCGTGAGACTTGCAACCAGGGGAGCAATGGGCAGAGGCATTTTGTCCGGGGCTGACCCCTGAACCTCTCTTGAAGGCCCCCTTTTCTCTGACTTCTCAGTGAGCCAAAGCAGCCCCACCTAAGTCCCTCCCCTGTTGCTTCTTCTGTCGTAAGCCTTTCCTCGTTTCACTGCCCCCAGCCTTAACAAGCGTACTCAAAATAAAAAGTCAGGGGGAGGCTTACTGTCCGAAAACTGAGAGGGGCTAAGAGATGGCGGAGAAATAGCATGCCACTTAGTAATTCCTACTCAAGCAAGATGAGCAGGCCAGTGAGATAAACAGGAGGGGGACACCGTCCAAGCCCTCCAGCCTTCATGCTCCATGGCCCTTAAAGCACAAACAAGCTGATGGTAGCATGTCCTCTGCTTGCAGACAGGCCAACCAAGAGCTGCCTCGTTCAGCTGCCGGAGTGTGGGTACCCTGAGGAGGAGAGGCTGAAAACAAGGTCTCTGAAAGAAGGTCTTCTTGCAAATGAGGCTGCTTGACTCTTTCAGTTGCTATGGTCCCCAAAATTCAGTAGAGCTGCTCAATATAACCCCAACTAAATGACACCCTGTTGCCTTCAGGGAATTGAGGGCCCCTCCAACCCACTGCTGATGAAAACTTGGATGAAGAAAAACTCATTGGGCATAAAGTGTAGCATCCAGGACTTCGAGTTAGCTGCACCTATTGGCAACAGGTTTTGGACAAAAAGAAAAAAAAATGTTTTTAGAAACCTACTATATCCTTGCTCTGTACCATAAATTCAAGAGACCCCTCCCCTTTACTTCTCTTATCTCCTCAGCCTTGCCTCTTATGAACCGTTGAGTGGTCATCATCTATTCATGATAGAGCGATAAGGAGAAATGCTCTTGTTTTCTATGATAGAGCCTGTGTTTTCTGTTTTCATGCTCAGGCAAGTAGCCAGGAGCCTGGGAGGTTTATCTATTGCTCATGCCAATTTTTGAAGCTTGCAACTTTGAATCAAACCAGGGATATTTGCTTTTGTACAAACCTAGCAAGCCAGCATAGAAAACTCGAGAGAGAAAGCATATATATATCCTCTTTGACTAAATTACACAAGTTGGCATAATTCCATCTCACCAGTCAATTGCTCATTTAATCATAATGCCTTATAGCCACACAACACTTCAGGGAGAGCTTACAAAACATGACCTTGTTTATCTCCTGACCCTCCCAGCAGTCCTCTGCAGTGGGCTTGGCTAGTGTTATCACAGAGCAGGTTCTGGACTATGAGCCAAAATAGGGCTCTAGCTCCAGCCACTTCCTTGATTGATGTCCTTGAACTATTTCACTTACACTCTGAACCTCAGTTTTCTTTTCTCACCAAGGAGCTAAAACACCCAGAGATGAACAAGGCAAACACAGCTTTAGCTTCAGGACCTACCACTTACACAGGCTAATTTTGAATTCAGTTTTGTGTCTTCCCAAATTATAATAAGCTTTACGACCCACAAATCCTAGCTTAGTCTCCTAATAATAGCTGCTCAGTCTACTTCCAGGAAGCCAGAATACGACAGGCATCTCTATGGCCTCAGCTCTGCCAAATGTTAATCACCATTCATTCATCTCTGTGTAGTTAGTGGACTCTGTCAGTGCCCCTCCTGGATGGCTGCGAAGGACGCACAGCTGGTCCCTTCTCTGGAAAACTGGCCTCCACTGCATGAAAGCCCTGGAGGTGGTGGAGGTTGCACCACCATCCTCATTCAGGGCAGCCGACCAATGTGTGATTGATAGGAGTGGCCCCCTCCCTGTGCAAAAGGCTGCTCCCCTGTTTAAAGCTCTGTGGTGTAACCACTTCTCCTCTGGGATCAGACCAAAGCTTGACTCCACCTGAAATGATATCCTTCCTTAGCTCCTTCCTCTTTCTCATTCTGCTTCCCTCACTCCCTTTCTGCTCTTCTTCATTGTCTCAGCAAGATATGTGCACCTGTATCCCCACCTAGGGCTCAGCTTCTAGGGTACCTGACCTGAGATATAGAGTGAGCGTCCTTTATTTCCTATGTCAAAGCCTGTCTGGTCCACCTTCAAACACAGTCAAAAAGCCATGAGCCTCCAGACCTACTGCAGCTGTATACTAAGTACCTTTGGAATTAGGCAGTGGCGGTGTAAAGGTGGTGATGCTGAATATTTGGTAAAACCCAGTACTGTGACCATCCCACCCTTAGTGGATTCTCTGGAACATTTGCTTTGGATTTTAGGAAGGAGACCAAAAAATGAGAAAAGAGTGATCAATAGCATTATGTCTCTTTTGATTATTTATTTATTTATTTATTTATTTATTTATTTATTGGCACTTTCTACCTGCCAGAGATCTATAACTAGTTCTTTACCCCAGCTGAATAGAACATGAATCCAGGCTCTCCAGTGTTGCTTGTCATTTTAGAGAAAGACGCCGTTTAGGAGTTTACTTTAGTGATTTAGAGCCCGTGTCTCACCTCTGACTTAGTTTGTGACTTTCAATGAATTAATCGTCACTTTTAGCATGCCCATGTGTGGCATGGAAATTTACTTCCACGACTCACAAAGAGGAAAGGCTCTCTGAGAGTGATCATCCTCATGGGAAGACCACCATCCATAAGAGAGACATCATTTTTTTTCCTGAGGCATAACTTTAAATCTTCAAAAGGACACACAAGAAATTCTTCATGAAAGGGAATAAAATGTGGAGCAGGAAGGAAATATTCATTTCCCAAGTGTTTGCTCCCCCAGCCTCTGAGCCCTGAGGGATCTAGAGATAACTAGTCTATTACGTCCTTCCACAAAAGAAACAGGTATGGGCTTTACAGGCAAATTCTGAGGATCTGGGTCCAAATCCAAGGGCATCATTCAAGGGAGAGAGGAGCAAGTGGGCCTGATGAGCTCAGGCAGACACATTCCAGAGTCCAGCTGTTGGCGGATGGAAAAGCCCAAGTAGAAAACTGGAGACCAAAGAAGCAAGGCCTAGGGAACTTACCCGGGCAAGGCTCCCGCTGCCTGCCATGGAGCTCATCAGAGCCATGGATTTTCTGAGCCAGCAGGTTTCTGTAGACATCCTTGAAACTAACCTCAGAATGTGGGCAGCCCTGACCCTGATTGGGGAGCAAAATAACAGGATTAATTGTGTGACCTTGGTCAACTTAGTTGGCCTCCATTTCCTTATCTGTAGTAATTCCTCCTTTACTCATTCTTTGGGGCTGGTGTCAGATTCCATTTGAGGCAGTACTTTTGTAAACTATAAATGTAAGACAATGGTATCGCTAGACAGATGAGGAGAAAGAGAGGGAAGAAAGCTCTTCAGAATAGGAACATAGGAGCTCTAAGAGCTGTAGTTCTGCCTGAACTCTGAGCCAATGTGAGATGATGCTTGCAATGCAAGTGGGGACTTCCCTGGCGTTGAAGGGAGCTGGGAAGAGTCCCATGCCCAGTGAGCAGTGTTTCTGGGAAGAATGAATCTGCCTGCCCCAGTTGACCATTCCCTCCTTGGGCCACTTCAGTAGCCTAGGCACCACTTTATTACACCCACCTATTTTACAATCTACAAATCCTTATAGGCAGAGATGATCATATATCATCAGGTTTTTAGTGACAACAACGAAGGGGGCTCCAAAACCTCCCAATTCAAAATTTAAAAACCTAATGATCCTTCAAAAATCTAACAAGAGTTTATGATTGTTCTAGGTACTTACAGAAAGCAGAGCTAGAAAAAAAACAAAAACCCATAAATTATCAGAAAGCAGATTCCGGGCTCAAAGTTAAGAAAATGTTTCTAACATGCAGACCTTTTCAATAATGAAATGTGTTACCTCTGGAGGTGGTGAACTCCCCATCACTAGAGCTAGGCAAGCAAAGACTAAAGGGCCCTTTGCTAAGGAGCTGCAGAAGAGATTTCTTAGGTAACCTCTAAGGTCCTGTTCAACCCAAGATCCCACAGAATTAAATATATAGTAGAACAATTACGGATACATTTGACAAATCATAAAGCAGCAGAAGTAGCTGCTACCCTTAAGACTTGAAAGAAGTAAATTTACAACAAATAAAAGTATGACATTACATGTAGTTAATAAGCTTAGAGACCTATTACTCCTAGCTAAAAATAGAAGGCCCAAGAAGGGCGTGGCTGAATGTATAAAAATTTGACCCATGGCAGGTTACCAAAGGCAGTGAGAGGTGCATATGAATGGTCCTCCCTACAAAGTCAGGTCCATCCCCAGAACCAGGCACTGGCAGAGGCAGCACAAGGAACTGGATGAACTTCAAGGTCTGTCAGGTGCTTGCCATGTAGAAACATCCCACACAGCACCTTCCCACAGAAAAGGCCTGGCCTTTGATACCCCAAGCGATTTCTCCCAGGTGAGGAAATGGAGGTCACGGGATAGTCCTGACCCCACTGACCAAACACTGTCCCTCCCGCAGGGTGAGGGATAAGAGCACGGAGAGAGTTTTCTGGCCGCGGAGCATCACTCACAGCCTCCCCAGAGCCTGGTTATTCTGGAACAGCAGTTCTGGTAACATGTGCAGCTGGTTCTGGTTCAGTCGTAGCCGCTCCAACTCCTTTATGTCATCAAAAGCCACCCCATCAACCCCCACCCCTGGTTCCACCACTCTAATCTGGTTCTCCATCAGCTGCAAGCACCCCAGCTGCTAGAGGCTGCCCACATTCTTTGGCTCATGGCCCTCCTTCCATCTTCAAAGCCAGCAATGGCCAGAAAAGTCTTTCTAACACTGCCATCTCTCTGGTACTAATGTTGTATTGTCTTTCAATTGACACACCATGGAACAATCTAATGAGGCTATTGCCAAAACAGCATTAAGATTTCATGAGTTAAATGCATAGTACGAGCTGAAAAGATTTGTTCTAGCTTCGTAGGTTTCATTGCTGTTTGCTGATCTTGAGTGGTTTGGAGGGATACATCAGGCATTACGATGTATGGTCAGTGACTCACACCCAAATCATTGTTTTCAGGCAGGAGAACCAAACATTTTGGCAATTAGCCTTGTAAAATTCTTATTTATAGGGAGGCAAGGCAGCCTTTGGGATTAGACTCATCCAAAGAGAATTTTAAAGGCTTCCCTTGACTGCACATCCAAAAATTCCTGTTTATCGCAGTGACATAGAAACTGCATTCTAGGGAAAACAGTCTTCTTCCAGACTTTCTGGAAACCATTACTTCATAAGGAAGTGGTCTGGGAGCTGAGCACAAGCTGTCCACCAAAGCTATAAGTTGAGTCTAATCAAAACTCATCCACCATCAGAAGATTCCATTTGTAATTTTGTTCTGAGGTGGAATCGGTAAGAAGAGGTGAAAGGCTGTTCTTGGTGCAAGGATTGATTGGCCATTAAAATCTCTAAAGAAATAAAACCCAATTTGATAAAGTGATGAGGACAGAAAAAACTGAATGAATGCATGATTCAAGCCAGGAAAGGATTGGAAATGAGATGGAGAAATCAAAAATCATGGTGGAAGGGAAGGAGAAGCTAATGGAAGGACTTTGGGAGTAAAGTTAACTCCCATGCAATGTTGGGGAAAACTTTGTAAAAACTTCCTCATTTTAGATATATAAAATTGATTTCAGGGAGGAAGGGAGAGGGAGAGAGAGAAATAGAAGCATCAATGATGAGAGAGAATCATTGATCGGCTGCCTCCTGCAATCCCCCTACAGGGGATTGAGCCTGCAACCCGGGCATGTATCCTGACTGAGAATCAAACTGTGACCTCCTGGCTCAAAGGTTGACACTCAGTCACTGAGCCACACTGGCTGGGCAAAGCTTCCTCATTTTTGACATGAAGACAAAAAGCATCATCAGTGACCAAGAAGGTAACAGGTACGAGAAAGACCCAGCACAAAAGCACAGTAGCAGTGAAAGTGCCTCTGCACCAGCTCTAACCCAACAAGGGCCGTGCTTCTCAATGAGGAGGTCCTTGCAGCTACAGGCTCAGACTCACATGGAGCTTGAGAGACGCCCAGAACCCCGGGCCCTGCCCCGGACCCACTGAATCAGAACCTTCATTTTAGCAGGATCCCTGGGGCCTTGGATGCATAATACATTGAGCCCCAGTTGTTGCTGTTTTTTAGAGCCCTTGCAACCTCATCTTCTCCTTTTATTCATTCTCATTTCCCTTTACTTTTCATCATCTTCTTCCTCAAGCTCAAAAAAATGTCATGTGTGAAAATTAATATCTACTTATATCTACTTGGTCCTCATTCAAATACTCAAACATCCCTACTTGGTCCTAATTCAAAGCTCAAACCACCTCAACTTATAAATATGTCAACAATATTTTGGCTCCAGAAAATCAGCAGGCAAGAGCCCTACCCCACAAGATCTATATTTGTATTATTTATTTATACAAAGCCCTAAGTGTAGTGCTTTGTAGGGGAACATGGCCAAGAAAAGAATACAATCGCTGCCCTTTACAAAATATTGTTCTCTTTTTGCTCACAGCCCTAGGAAATAGCCAGGGTGGGAATGGAATTATGAAATCTTTGGACCAAAATATAGGAAATGAATAGAAGGAAAACATAGGTATTTAAGGCCCCAAGACCTCTTTAAGAAAACAAGCAAGACTTTCCCAAACAATATGCATGAGCAGATTATTGCTGTACATGGAAATGACCCCTCTGTTATCACTCACACACACACACACACACACACACACACACACTCCACACAAAGGGAATTTAAAGACATTTTGATCAAAGATATTCATTCAAAAAGTACATTTCTAAAAGGAAATTTCCTTTTTTTTCCTGGTGGGCACCAGGACCAACAATCACCAGCTGCCCAGATACCAAAAAATTATGCTTCCAAAATCTCTTGATGTCTATTCCACATAGAGCAATCAAGCTGCTCTATGCATGCTACTCATGGCAGGAGTCCTAAAAGGAAATTTCAAAAGGAAAAATATTTATTGATACAAAAAAACAGTTAAATAAAATATGGGACAACCATATGATAAACTATTATTGTAGCCACTCAAATCAGGATTTCAACAATATTTGGTGCAAAACATTAATAATAAATGGCAAAGCAGGATCAAAAACTTTATATTCATCATCATCCCACTTTTCATAAATATAAAAGAGTAAACTCATAGACCAAAATGTTAATAGTCAGTATTTCTGAAATTGATATTATAATAAGCGATTTAAATTTTATTCTCTGTACGTTCCTATATTTTTCCAATTATTATGGACACATACAAGTAGCATTTGTATTTTGCTAAATGGTCATATTTGTCTTGGTTAAAGTTCTTTCTTGGCCGCACTCTCTATTGCCTTACCGAAGTCCACCTAATTATTTCTCCCAGTCCGGAAAGGGGGCTCAAAAGCATGGGGCATCTCTGCATTTGGAAAATCATGCTGGCTCTGCTCACTGAGAAGGGGGTAAGGCAGGACTGGAAAGGGGTCAGAAGGAGGAAACATCACCGCTTCCCAAATCCTCCTATATGAGCCCTACAATGTGAGACTTGCAGACTTTGTTCAGAGTGAATTCACAAACACCATTATTGATTGATATGGATACACATTCTAAAGTCCGAAAACATGGCTTTTGCTCTATGCAGAAGCTTGAGAGTGAAAAGAAATTTAAAGACCATCTAGTTCACTAGTTCTCTATCTTGGTGCACATTGCAGTCACACCTGGAGAGCTTGGAAAAAAAATAGTAATGCCAGAGTCCTGCCCTCAGAGGTTCTGTTTTTATTGGCCCAGGGTGTGGCCTAGGCACCTGGGTTTTCGTAAAGCTCCCCAGTGACTTAATATGGAGCACCATAATCACTATCCCTCTAATCCCAGCTCCACCGCAACCCCGCTGATGTGCATACCCTCCAGTCTAGAGCAGTGTGTCCAGCATTAGCCAACTCCGGCACTGGCTTCCAGAGTCTGATCAGGTATTTGGCCATTGGCAAAAGTCACCTGAACCATAAGTAATTGCAAGGTGGGCAGCCATGTTCCATTGCTGTGGGAGGACTGATTTTGGTGGACAAGTATCAGTCCTGACCACCTGGATATTATCTCCTTTCCATAGCCAAACAAACAGGCACAAGTTATTTGCTCAAGAACTCACAAGTGGTTGGGTTGAGATCCTTATGCTAACACCTCAGTCTTTAAATTTCACTACATGATAAAACAGCTAATGCATTTTAAAAATATTTTTTTAATTTTTGGAATAATTTTAGATTTATAGAAAATTTGCAGAGATAGTTCAAAGAGCTCCTATATAACCTCCACCCAGTTGTCCCTAATGTTAACATTTTACTTAACCATGGTACATTTATCAAAACTAAGACATCAACACTGGTACATTATTATTAACTAAACTACAGACTTTATTCGGATTTTACCAGTCTTTCCACTAATATCCTTTGTCTGTTCATTCATTATCAATATATTTAATATAGCAACACAGGAAATGTCACAGGATAGTTATCAAGCATCCTTCTTGGTGAGGGAGGCCGAGACATGCATCTCAGAAAAGGTGAGACCCTCTACATGAGCCTGGAGGGATGTATAATTATTTCATGGCAGACGAAGTTAGGTACACATCCCAGGTCTCAGTAAAATCCGATATGGCTCCGTGTGTGCTGACTGCCCAAGAAATGTGTAGTTCACCCTGGACAAAGGCTGCGAAGCTCTAACTACAGGCTCTGGGCCCAGAGAGGACCTCAAGGGTGAGCATTTCCGTGCATGAGAGGAGAGGCGTTCCCATGGCCCGAAATCGTACTCCTTGCCCTGCACACCGGGAACGAGGCAAAGCCTCAGGACCCAGGCTGGTTTCTGAAGCTACTTCTCAAGTCAAAGGAACAAAAAGAACAAATTAAATATTTAGACTTGCTGCTTCTCCGGATTCTCTATTCTTCGCTTCTCCAGGGGCCACCCTCACCCAGAGGCTCCGGCTGGTGAAGCAGAGGAAGCACTGAGCAAGGTGAACTCTCCTCAGCCGCCTTGCATCCTCGGGTGTCCCAGCTCTGGCCCTCTCCACTTGGGACATCACTGGTCTTTGAGCTGGACTCGGTGCCTCGGGCAGGCTAAGACAGGCATAGTCGCATTCCAACTCTATTTAACTTGGAACGAATTCTAGGTTGAGCTCTTTGGCTAGGATAGAATTTTTCCTCTTCCTCTCCCCTCCCTCTTCCTGCCTCTGAGCTAGGTCTAGGGTGATGCAAGTGAGGGGCAAAGGTCACAAAACTTAAGGAGGCCTGTGCATGACCTTGAGAATGAGCACCTTCTTCAGTTTTGCACCCTGGGACCCCGGCTGGCCTCATCCTGGTCCCAGCCCAGTTACTTCCTCCCCATCCACCCCTTCACTCCCCCCACCCATCATCACAACGATTTCGCTTACAAAATAAAAAGGGATTAACAAAATCCCCAAATTTCTAGCTTTGCCCGAGTTGCAACTAATCCTGTTTTAAATGTCCCAATTTTCACTTTGAAGCAGGACTAAATATGAACAGTCCTCCCGGCATCCCCCTGGTGAGAGCTCAAGGTCAGCGGATTGCTGCTGTGGGGGCAGCAAATGGAACGCGGGACACCGCCCCTTGCTGGGTGGTCCTGGGCAAGGCACTTTCGGCCCCAGCTCATCCACCACATCTGTAAGTTAGGAGAGCGGGGCTGTAGAGACTTTAGAGGTTTCTGACTGAGAAATGGGAAGCAGAGGGGGAGGAAGTGGGGGAGCAGGCAAGTGGTGCAGCAGAGCTACCTGGCAGAAAGGAGCAGACCTGGACTGATCGCCATTTATTGCTCTGGCTTGTCAGGCATGCAAGACATCCAAGCAGACCTAACAGCTCAGAACTGCTCCCAAACACCTCAGTCCTAGTTCTCATCTATAATAATCTATAATAATAAAAGCATAATATGCTAATTAGATTGGATGACCTTCCGGACGAAGTCGGGGCTGCCAGCAGAATAAATTTCATGCATCGGGCCTCTAGTATTAAAAATAAAGGAATTTGAATTCCTGAATGTTTTTTAACCCTGATGACACATGAGCCTCATGAGGGGGCTTTAAAAGCACCAGTGCCTGAACTACCCCCCGCCCCCCCTTGAAGGTGCTATTTCATTAGTGAGACCCAGCCATCAGCACTGTTTAAAACTCCTCAGGTGAAATAAAAAAATTTTAAATAAAAGTAGGTAAATAAAACTCCTCAGGCAATTCTAATTGTTGCCACACTCATGACCCTCTGTGATAGGTGAGAGCTGACATTCCATAATCTTGAGAAATAATAGGTAACTGGTTTTTGACTTAGCTTCCCTGGACAGAACCCAATTCAAGCGCTCCCATTAAAATGACCACAAGTTTTTAAAAAAGATTAAGAGTTCCTGAGCTGGTGTGGCCCAGTGGTTGAATGTCGACCCATGAACCAGCAGGTGGAGGTTTGATTCCTGGTCAAGACACATGCCCGGTTGCAGGCTCAATCCCCAGTAGGGAGTGTGCAGGAGGCAGCTGATCGATGAATTTCTCATCATTGATGTTTCTATCTCTCTCCCTTTCTCTGAAATCAATTAAAAAAATTTTTTTAAAGGCTAGGGGTTTTCAATTAAGTCTCTGGCCTCTTGGCAGAGGAAGCTGGGGAGAAGACAGCCATGATGACAGGGTTAACGCATACATTTTCAAGTAGAAATTGCTTGAGGCTCACAGCCACAGTAGCAGCTGAAAAGTCAAAATTAAGTTGCTTCACAGGCTCAAAAGCCAATGGGCCCAGCCCCAGGGCATAGCCATGTTGCCCTTATGCTATGCAATTACCCAGCTGTCCCTCAAAGCTGTGCAAGGCCTTGGGTAATCAGCCAGCAGCCTCAGCTTGACCTCCTGGGAGGACATGAGTGCCAATTAAACTAGAGGTCACCTGGGTCTGACAAGGATGATGGCCAGCCTGGGCTGCAAGGAGCATTGAGTGAGCAGGAGAAGTCTGTGCAGTAGCTGTTAGGGCCATATCAACTGGTTACCCTCTGGTACATGACAGAAAGGTCCACAGAAGATTGGGCAACAACTGGTTTCAGGACCAAAGTCCCTGGAAAGAGATATGTCTAGTCCCTCACAGTAGATAGTCCCAATATAGCAATCTCTTATCCAGAGCATATTTTTTTTATTCCTTTCCTCTGGACTTCCCACGTGACTGTGTACGCTGAGTGCAGTGAGCACCAACTGATGCTTTTGAAGAGGCCTCTGACCACCCACTGTTGCTCCATAGTTGACAGAGGAGTTGCCCACGGTCTCTATTGCCTTCTCCATTGCTTACTCCCATAAAACAAAGGATATCTTTTGATTTCCAGGCAGTGCAAACACCTTGCCTCCCTTCCCTCTGATTCAACTTATAAAATACCTGTCTCTGCAGTCAAGGGTAGAACAAAAGAAGCTAAGCTTTGAACTTCAGGGGTCTGCTTCCCACAGGGGAAGTGAGGGCACACTGAGTGAGTTCCTCACCCACCTCCCACTAGCTCACTTTGACTTTCCTTTGATGATCAAACCCATTTCTCTGGACCCCCAGAGTGATTCCCATCACTGTTCAGGTCAACATACTGGCCCTCTTCCCACAAGAAAGCAGCACAGAGCCCATGAGCTTGTTGAGTCAACAGTCATTTTCATACTTAATTTGCTCAGATCAGGGGGATTAAAATCCCAACCGAACAAAACTCTTTGATTATGAGAAGACGAAGATATGCAGACACCAGCCCTGATAAAGCCAATGTCAGAAAGAAGCATTATTTATTCAACTGGCTTGGTTAGTGAGTGCCAGACAGCTATTAGAACAAAAACCATGTTTTGGGGCAACTGTGTCTATTTATGTCATGATGAGCCTCCATAAGAGCCCAGATAATGTTTGTTATCTTCACCAACACTAGCCAAATGTTTGGATAAATAAAGATGTTTTATGAAATTCCCTATCTGTCACTTTAACACTAATTGACAGAGCATGGAACACTATTTGATTGTGTTCCATTTCATGGCTGTGTGGGTTCTATGGCCAAAGAAAGGGTAAGGAGAGGGCTTCCCAGGACAAAGGAGCCACATAAGAATGTTTGCTTAACGTGCTGCCCTCTGCATTGCCCCCTCTGAGTGCACACACCAGGTCCTCCCCAAAAACACGGTTCATTGTACATTAGGTAACCAAATCCTTGGATGGTTGCTAGAATTGTCCACCTGTAACCAGTGTTTTAATCTAAATAGGCCTATATACACAAGTGAGTATATATCAATGAAAGTGAGTCTTCTATTTTTTAAATATATTTTTATTGATTTCAGAGAGATGAAAGGAGAGGAGAGAGATAGAAACATCAATGATGAGAGAGAATCATTGATCAGCTGCCTCCTGCATGCCCCATACTGAGGATCAAGCCCGCAACCCACACATATGCCCTGACTGGGAATCGAACCATGACCTCCTGGTTCATAGGTTGACACTCAACCACTGAGCCACACCGGCTGGACAAAGTGAGTCTTTTAATAAAAAGGGAATCTTGGACGTGCCAGTCCCATTGGCGGCCACTTTCTTAGATGGTCTACTTTTGTTTTCTGCCTGTTCTTACCTCTTGTTCCCCTTGTTCCATTTTTGTGTCCTGTTTGAGACCCTTTAGGCTTTGTGTCTTGTTCCTGGGTCCCTGGAGAATATGATTTAATTTTGTTTTCTTGCTTTTGACTATCTGCACTGGGCTTGTAGTAACCCTGGAGCTCCCCTGTGATTACACCCCAGCACATATACACACACCAATGAGCCGTCCCCACTGGGCAAGTTCTGGTTTCTGACATGGGAAGTTGGACAAAATATAAGATGAATCAGTTGTTACAACCAGAGGGCAGTTACTTGGCCCTCCCTAGAATCCCACTCATCCAGATATCCAACTACAGTGGGGCCTTGACTTACGAGTGTCCCGACTAACGAGTTTTTCGAGATACGAGCCGTCTCTCGGCCGATTTTTTGCTTTGAGTTGCGAGCTAAAATTCGAGTTATGAGCCAGCTTCAGATACCCCACCGCTAGTTGGCACAGCGAACGTCACAGTGAACGCCACAACATCAGCCCAGCATCACGTGTCTCACTCGTTCACTTTTTGATTTGACATATGAGTAATTTGAGTTACGAGCTCCGTCACGGAACGAATTAAACTCGTAAGTCAAGGCCCCACTGTACAACACAGAATCAGAAGTAGCAAACCCATTTCACCAGTCAAGCTATAGAAGCTAATGACCCACTCTTTGAAAAGCAGCTGCAAACAGACGTGGTATAAACAGTTCCTCTTGCTGTGGAACAGATTCCCTATTCACCTGTTTGAGCTTTCTGTATAGTTGCCCACACTGAGGTGGACTTATCACCCAGTAGTCCCCTTTTATCTCCCCCAAAATCATTCTCCTTTTGAAACTAGGGACTAATTACTATTCAGACGATTTGGGGTGAAGTTAATAAATTAGGACCAAATTCAAACTAGCTTAAGTAAAGAAAATATTGCATTGGATGGATACTAGGGGCATTTATGGGATTGGAGGAAAAATCAAAGAATCCAGTGTTCAGAAAGGCTAGGATGCGCTGGACCTCACACACAACTGAAACCAGGAGCCCCATCTCTGCCAGTCTCTGCTTCTCCCTGCAGGAGATCAAGTTCCTATTCCTCTCTGAAGTCCAGGTTTCTCCTCCTGGTAGAAAACCCTGACACCAACAGCTCCTGATTTTTCATCTTACAGCTTTATCCACTGGAGAGAGGACCTCCACGCCTCTTTCTTCTAGTCTGCCATCCTAAATCTTCAGAAGGAGCTCATTGGTCCACTTTGTAACGTCGCTGCTTCCACGGCAACCCTTTGATGGGGGTGGGGACACAGCTAGGCAGGGCACAGTGTGACAGCCCCCACGAAGGGAATTTCCACAATTGATCAGAATAAACGTAGGTTACCACCTCATCTTGTTCCTGAGCTCTTGCCAATCCCAGCCACATCTGGCAAAACAAGAATTTCCCTGTTGTATCCTAGCTATGTCAAAAGACAGAGCCTGCAGTCTGTTTTAGATAAGCCGCTTGTGGAATCCTTACTAATTATTGGCTTGTAATACAGAGGATCCCTTTTCTTACCACTATCTAATGGAGGGAAAAAATTGTGCTACTTAGTCTGAAGAATCCTTGTGTCTTAGACAAAGACCTTGTTCTCTATTCTGAATGAGGCCAATCCTTGACAAAACGCAATATGATGGAGTAGTTAAGCTCAGAGATTCTGGAGTTAGTTAAGGTCTGAGTTCAAAGGCCTGCTCCAATATTTATAGCTGTGTGGCACAGCCTGCATTTTACCATCTATAAATGAGAATAGTCTATACCCACCTCCTGGTGTTGGTGTGAGAAAGATTTGAGTTAATGCATGAAGAGCACCTAGCACGGTGCCTGGCACACAGAGGGCTTTTCATGACGCTGGATAGATTGGCCCTTCGGTAATGTCCCTTCCTGACCTCTTCCCCTGCTGCCACTCCCTGGGACATCCAGGGCTCTGCCTCCAGCCTGGTCCCTAACTGTTCCTCCTCCATATGCTTTCCTCAAGGAATCTTTATGAAATATACACCCCCTACCCCAATTGAAAATCTTCCCCAGCTCACTAAAACAATCAAGATAACGTTGACCTCATTATCATGGGCCCCAAGGCCACTCTCAGTTGGACCCTGCCTACCTCTCCCACCTCCCCTTGTCTACTCTGAGCTCTCACCATGCCAGGTCACTTGCTATTGCCCAGCTATGCCATGTTCTTATACTATCACACATGTCTGCACAAGCTTTCCCCTCTTCCTGCAAAGCCTTTCCCCAGCTGCCTCCAACTACCCTAGCTGACTAGTTTTCAAGGTTTGTGTGGTCTGGAAACTTTTGCTGACCCCAGCCCTATTATGAATTAGGTATGTCTCACCTGACTCCATCTATGCCCTTGTGTGCCTCTATCACTGTATTTCCTTGTCTTTGCTGTTAAACTCTGCTTCTTGAAAGCAAGATTGCATTTCCAACACCAAGTACAGAGCCTGGCATAAAAGAGATGTTCAATAAAGCTTGATGCCTGAAACCCCAATGACATAATTGTGAAACCAAGTGCACTGGAAAGGATGAAGGTGAAACATGCAGTCCTTTTCTCCATGTGGCTAAGTGAGCCAGCTGGGCACACAACCCATGACCTTGGCCACAACCATCCAATTGGCACTGCTAGTTGTTTCACAGGAAACTGCATCCAGCATTGTGTATAAAATATTGGATTTGAACTTCTTGTGATATTGGTCAAAAGGCTTAACTTTTGTTTTCCTGGCTTATACAAAGGGTTTGTAATGCTTGGCTATAGAAAGTAAGTGAGACAATGCCTATAAAATTTAGAAGTATCATTGAAATTTTTTCTGTGTGGAATTGTCATGGTTACTGTTAGAAGATGGCGAATAGCCCAATCTCTAAGCCAAAGTTAGTCTTTGTTCCTAAACATAAAATCATTGTCCGTTTCAAGATAATGCTGGTGATCATTTGGGTATTGCATCTCACGTGGAGACCTGAGTATACAGTTTACACCCCTCCTGACTTTTAGACTTTACAGAATTCACTGGAGGCTGACATGGGAACAGGTCGCAAAGCAAAACTCCTGTCATGAGCTCTTCCCAGCACAGCCAGTAAAAAAAAAACAACCCTCAGATAATATCTCACTTGTCCTTGTTACATAGGTTTCTATGCTTTCACAGGCTAGCCTCTACGGAGATGAATAAGAAAAAGGAAAAGCTGAAACTAATTGTGAAAATAAGAGTTGCATTATTTATCTGTAAGGATCGTGTATTGGGTTTTAACAATATATGTTAAACATTGCTAAGCTTCTTCTTGCTTATAATTATTAACGAGTGGCAGAGCAAGTCATGGTAATTATCATCTGGGAATACCACTTAGATAATGCACAGCTCTAGGAAGGTAAATTAATTCCTAAGGTCAGGTGGTGTTGAGCAGAAATGCCAAAGTGTACAGTATATAAAATAATTAGTAAGGTAACCACGAGCAACAAGACCATAAACTCATGGGAGTGGCCCAGCCCAGGAAGGAGACACCACAGCCTCATTAGGATTTGCACATTTCTAAATGTTGTCCTATTACTAAGTACTGTGCAATTTGTGGTTAGCATCCCCTAGGTAACCAGTATATGGGACTCAGCATGTAAACCTGAGGCAGAGTGGAAGTCAGAAAGCCTTTATTCATTGCACTAACACTTAGGAAGCACTGACTGAATACCTGGCATTGCAGCACGTCCATTAAGGTAAGTTCCTGGCCCCAGGGGGAGATAGATGTGGCAACCAATATGATAAGGGCAGTTCCCAGTGTGCACAGGGGCCCCTGAGGGCCCAGGGAAAGGAGTGGCTAATTCTTCCTGGGAACATTGCAAAGGGTATCTTTAAGGACTTGGCTTCTAAGCTAAGTCTTGAGAAGCTCCTCTGGCTGAGAAGTGAAGAGAGGTCATTCCAGGTGAAAGAGAAAAGCAAGCGCTGTAGAATCCCTGCTCACCAGGAGCCCAAGGGGGCCCCTTAGGGGGTGGCCAGGGGTGGGAAGAGCCAGAGAGGAGTGCCAGCCAAGCCCTTTAGAGAGCCAGGAGGTCAGCGCCGACAAAGTTCAGGTCGGTTGACAACAGCATCAAAGGGTCAGAAAGTGGCAGAACAGGAAGAGAGAGGAGAACCTAGAAGAGACAGAGGCTCCTGTTTATTGGTGGCCAACACTTGGTGGACTGGTCTGGTTTAAAAGTGAGGGACCAACAGACTGTCAAATCTCAGAGGGAAGCCGAGGGGGGGGCGGGGGAAGAAGTGATCAACCCAAGAACTTGTATGCATATATGCATAACCCATGGACACAGACAATAGTGTGGTGAAGGCCTGGGGTGGGGGGTCAGGGACCGGCTAGAAGGGGTGGAGGGCTGGGGGGAAGGGGACATATGTCATACTTTCAACAATAAAGATTTTAAAAAATAAAAGTGAGGGACCAGAACAGACCAGTTTCCAGGCACAGAGGTGGGTGTGGGGGGAACAGTGAGTATTTAACAGAACAGGAACTCGTGTTCTTGGGGAAGTAAAGAGGCAGGAAGACCACCCAAAAAGTGGACCAGGACCCGATGGAGGCAGGTCTTTCCTGTTAGCTGAGGAATTTGGGCTTCACCGTGTAGTCAATGGGAAAACATTATGGTATTTTGAGCTGGGGAGTGACACAGAAGTACATTTTGGAAGGATATTCTGGCAACACTATGCAAGGCAAACCAGAGCAGCCTTCCTTAAAGGGCAGTAAACACCCCCACCCCCACCCCTCAGACACCTGGATGCTTATTTACAATAAATAAGCATCATTTTAGCTGTGCCCTGGACCTACTGAATTTATATTCCATGGGGAGACCTAGGAACCTGACTTTTATTTATCTCTCATGGTAATTTGGGGGCACTTTAGAGTCTGCAAGTAGTAACCTGGGCAAGAGAAGACAGGGTCTGTACTGAAGTGACTAGTGAAGAAACATGTAAACAGCTCTGGCCGGAAAGCTCAGTGGGTTAGAGCGTCACCCGATATGCCAAGGTTGTGGGTTCAATCCTTGATCAGAGAAAATCCAAGAATCAACCAATGAATGCATAAATAAGTGGACCAACAAGTTGATGTTTCTCCCCCCACACTTCCTCTCTCTCTCTCTCAAATCAATAATAATAATAATAAACATGTAAGCAAAGACTCTGTCACACAAAGTAGGTGCACAGTAAGTATAAATGCATGGATGAAATATAAACAGGTTTTAGAGAATGATAGAATGGAGAGAGGTCAACTCCAAAGTCTAAGGTAGAACCATATGGCACTGCCATTTTTGTGGGTCAAAACTGGATGAATACTGGCAATACATGTGGCTTAATTTAGACGCACTCAATAAAAGTTATGCCCTTATCATTTAAGTCTCTTCTGCCAGTGTAGTCGTATGTCACTCATTCTTCACAACAAGTGGGGACTCCGAGGGGTGACCAGAGGAGCTTTAGCTCCCTTCTGTGATCTCTATGCCAGTCTGTAGAGGGTTCAAGGAACTTGGGGCTGATCAAGGAAAAAGATTTGATCACTAAAGGCACTAAGTTACCAGCTTTATTGAGTAGCATTTGGATGAGTTGCATGACAGGAAGACTGTCCAGAGGCTTATGGTGAGTGGGCTTCCATCCAGAAGGGGAGGAGGAGAGGGGAAGGGTAGATCTGAAAGGAGGCTTACATGTCTAGGTGATGTTGCTCAGCAACAGGATGGGGAGTCTCTGGATTAAAAAAGTCCAAAGGGCCGTAACACACTAGGACCATATAACCACATGGCTCTATCTTATCAATGGCCAGCAGATGCTGTGTGAGGTTTCATTGGATGTGCAAAGCAGGAAGACTCTAAATGGCTTAAAAATCTGCTTGGTTGAACTATTTTTGAAATAATTGAGTATGTAAAAACTTCAGTTTGGTGACGGTTGGCTTTTGAACTAATGGGTCCAGCCTGCAGTAAAGAAACAAACCATGTTGAGGCCAATACACAGAAATTATCTTTGGCTCATTTATATAACACAGTCCTGGCCTGAATGACCTCAGCTACGTTCTTCCCACTTCCCCTGTCCTATACTATGGGGCAGGAAGTCTGTGTCACTGACTGACAGCTGGGTTTGGCCAATGGGAGACACTGGCAGAAGATTGGAAATGCTGATGTATTTCTCACCCTCTTTTGTGTCTTTGTATTTGAGATGACCCCTGCTCTGGGCTCTGGGAACCCACCTCCTCTTTCCATTGTCCCTCCAAACTAAAGATGACAGTGACATCCAACAATTGCTAATCTTCCAGTTGTCTCCCTGTCCCCTGGTTGGTTTCTCTGTTTATCCATCACCTGTGTAATTAATTCCCCTCCATCACTCCCCTCTATCTAAATACTCTGGGTGATTTCTGATGACCTGGTTGGACCCTGACTGACACAATGTTTTAGTTCTCTCCAGGCCTCCAAATCATAATAATAGGGAAAGACTTTAATGGAGACAACTGATACTTTCACAGTCTTATGTAAAATGTGACTAGACATCTATAAAAAATAATTTTTTCTACTTATCTAAAGAATACAATCTAAGAAATAGAATATTAGCCTCAGATAAAGCCCCCAGACTGCTCACCCTTCCATGTACCCCTAAGCTCTCCTGTGTTGAAATCCTGAAGCCACCCTGTCGATAGCAATCATTCTTCATGTGGAGAGGCAACCCATGTGGTGCTGCAGGGAGGAGGAGGAGGAGGACGTAGCCACCTCCAATCTAATACAGACAAAGCTGTAATTCAGAGTGGGAGCTGTGGATGAATAAGGGTTTCTATGGAAAGTAACCTTGCAGGGTGATCTGATCATACATTCCTAATGGTTTAGATCATGGTGGGTAGTCGTGGCTGAGGCATGTAACTTTTTTAGTTAAAGATTTATCTTTGCCTTAAGCAAGCCCTGTGCAGTGTTTTTGTGCATCTACATGAGCACACCTTTGAAATAACACACCCCCAGCGCTCTCCCTCTCGGAGCTCCGAGCCTTTCCCTTCCCTCTCCTCCCCCCAGGCACGTTACCTTTGCCCTTCTCTCTCCTAAGCTCCGAGGGCCCTTCTTTTGCCTCTGTAACTTGTTTCCTGAGCCTATGGGTAGTCCCGCTGGCTCACTTCTACTACCGCAGTAACTTTCTAACTAAACTTTCTCTGATAATTTGAAAAAGAAATGGGAAAACTCAGCAATTTGGGGATTATATGCACCCAAGGCTGATTTCATGGTATTTAATCCAAGAGCCAGTTTATTATCTTTTAAAAGCAGGGTGTTTTCCTCTGCACCCACAGTGCCAAGCTTTCAAGAAAACCCCATCTTTCTGTTATCCCTATATGGAAACCGGGACAGAACAGATGGCAGGATAATGGGTTGTGTCTGCTCAAGTTAGAGCTGCTTTTATTTGCAAGACATCAGACTCCTACTGACTGCCGGGCCAGGCTGACATGATTTATTTCTAGTGAAAATGGAGGCATCACGGGCTCTATCTTTGTTCATTTCCATGAGACAGTCTCATCTTCGATCAGGACACACTGGGTTGCTGGTGACAGACGCTGCAGGGGCTGCAAGGGGCCACTTGTTCTGTGACTAAATGCTGGGGAACCTCCATCTGCTCAACCGCCCGAATTCACAGCCGTGAGGGATCCCACCCAGAGTTCCGCAGCTCCAGATCAGGCAGCAAAGTACAAGGGAACACCACTTCCATTTACTCTTTACCGTTAACGCTTTAATGACATACTCCCGCATGTGCTCTCAAGGTGCAGCATGACATTTTGAAAAGAAAATGCAGGAGGTGCGGCCCATTCATTCCTGAAAGAAACCATCTCTTCGTGATGTGAAAGCAGCCCAGTCAGGCTCTCCAGGACCTCTCTTAGCTCAGCGGTGTGACAGCAGCAGGGAGCCTGCAGGCAGCCAGGACTGCTCCCGGCTCCTCACGGAAAGTCCCAGGCCAGTGGCAAAGGGGGGCAGGGGGGACGGCGCAGAAGGAAAAGGAGCAGAGCGGGGAGCAGGGAAGGCAGAGCCCCAGCAGCTCATTTCCCACCCCTGTCAGGCAAAGAGCAGAACTGAGCCCCATAGCCAGGCACCCGCTCTGACCTGCGGAATGCTTAATGACAGGTCCAGACGGGTCCGAGATGTGGAACGGCCTTAGAAACCTTCTGGTTCAGAGCTGCCACTTACAGATGAAAAAATGAGGCCAGCGGAATGACTGATCTGCCCAGAGGAGTGACTCGTGACAGAGTTGAGGATTCAGGTCTCCTGATTCTCAGATTCCTCCACTTGGACTTCCCATTAGAATCACCCAGGGAGCTTTTTAAAACCCTGCCCAGCCCCAATCCTGGAGATCTTGGTTTAACTGACCTGGAGTGGGGCTTGGATATGGTATTGTTATAGCCCCACCCCCACCTCCCAATAATGGTCATGTACAGCCAGGCATGAGAGTCCCAAGTGACCATCCTATATAATAAAAGCCTAATATGCAAGTTGACTGAACAGCAGAACAACAGGTCACTATGACACACACTGACCATCAGGGGGCAGACGCTCAATGCAGGAGCTGCCCCCAGCCCGCAGGCCCCAACCGGTGGCAGTGGTGGAGGGCAGGGCCATCGAGCAGGCAGCACCAGGCCAGCCAAGGTGGGTGCCAGCAGGTCACCTGCCCCCATTGCCCCGCCAGTCACCCCACAGATTAGCCCTGATCCTTGGCCAGGCCTAGGAACCCTTCCCATGCACCAATTTCATGCACCAGGCCTCTAGTATAAATATAAAGAAGTAACAGCGGTGATTAACTTAGTGTGGAAGGTTGAGGGAGATGGTATTTGAGTCCATGCTTAAAGGATGAATATGGGTTTGCCTAGAGGATAAGATGCAGAAGGGTTTTTCTGGCAGAGAGAACAGCATATGCAAAGGCCTGAAGCAGGGGTCCTCAAACTACGGCCCGCAGGCCACATGCAAATACAAATATTGTATTTGTTCCCGTTTTGTTTTTTTACTTCAAAATAAGATATGTGCAGTGTGCATAGGAATTTGTCCATAGTTTTTTTTTAAACTATAGTCCGGCACTCCAACGGTCTGAGGGACAATGAACTGGCCCCCTGTTTAAAAAGTTTGAGGATCCCTGGCCTGAAGGCATGAAGCAATACTGCTTCATTGTAGTTGGGTGTATAAAGCAGGGTGCAAGGTGGGATCAGTGGATGCAGAGCTAGGAGGCTGGAAGGGACTGGATCCCAAAGGCCTTATAATATAAGCCATTCCAAGGGCTGGGGATTATCCTTGGAAAATCCACTGGGATATGTCGTGCAGAAAAATGACAAACTTGCATTTTGGAAAATAGCCCTAATGGGGATGTGGGTAATGAGTTGCAAGGAGAAGGAGCCTGAGGCTGGGACCAGTTGAGAGGGGAGACAAAGAGATGATGAGGGCCTGAATGAACTAGGCAGTGGCAACCAGGGACAGAGACAGATAAGACCTGAACTCTGAATTCTGCCCCTGAGCCATTGCGTTTCAAAGGTGGAATTGATAGGATGACATGGTCTGAGAAGGTCTGATTTCAACCTCACCTTCCCTCTTCCCCTTCATATACTCTGAACTGAATGACTCACTCCCCACTTCCTTGGACTCTGCTGTCCCTCAGCCTAGGGTCTATCCCTCTCTCATCTCCAAATGTCCAAATAGGCTATCTCCTTAGGTCTCAAATCAACATAAAGTTCAGCAAATCCATGTTCCATGCTCTCATTGCATCTTGCCTCCCAAGAGTCTCCCTCGGCTGCGAGGTAAATACTATGCCTTCAGCACTCTGCTGAAGGTCACCTGTTCTGGGAAGATGCCCTTGGCACCTGCAGACACAGGTTGTGTTTCCATAGCGTCTTGGATTCTTCTGTCAGTATTTAGAGAATTATTCCATGTTGTCAGTAAGTATTGCTTTCCCCATTCATTTTCCACCCCCTGACCCTGAGTAAACAAGCTCTTTTGAAAGACAGAGACACTATCTTCTTATTCTATCTCCCATCCAAACACTGTACACAGAAGAAAGACATTTAATAACAGTGTATTGAATGAATGAGTGTTGAAGGCTGAATGAAATCTAGGGAAATGCTCTGTGATAACGATGCTGATGGTGCTTATAGGGTGCTCCCCAAGAATAGGGCCCCTCAGATTTAAGTCTCCAGGATCATGTGGAGCCCAAAGGTAAAGTATTATCCTGAGGACATCAAGGTAATGTGGACCAGTCTGCAGACCACTGGGAAGGCTTTCTAAGGCCACCACATGGCTGGGAACTGAACTTTGAGAACTACTTCCAGGGCGTTCTCTCAGAGGACCCTTTAGCCATGGCCCCCCAAAAGTGAGGCTTATCCTTGTCATCTGGATAGTGCTAGGCCCTCTCCTGTCTCCCTCAGGTAACTAGCATCTTCCAGAGGCACCTCCTCCTCCAGGAACGTTGAACCTTAGTTGGGTGTTTTGAAGAAACTTCTAATTAATTGAAGTACTTCAGGTATGCACCCAGGGGTTGCTATCCTAATCCTCCCACAGAGTTATCTTTTGAAAGTGCTGTAAGATTTATGGGGATTTCAGGTGCTATAGCAACTTGAAAGGAAAAATATTTGGCCTCAGCAGTGTCCCCTGGCTTCCCTACCATGAGGGAGGTGAATTTGAGAATCATTCCAGCAGCCTGTGAGCCACACATCTGGGCAAGGATCTTGAGTGTGAACTGGCAAGTGAAGGGAGCGGCCCTGAATTGGCATTCCCTCATGGAGCACAGCCATCATGTGCCAGGCACTTTGCTAGGCACAGCAGTTAGAGCTCTGCCTGAGGGCAGCACCGCTGAAACTAAGAGGAAGACTTTGTTCCCCCGTGGCAGCTGTGATGTTCAGGTTCAGGCTCCTATACTGGGGCTGAGGTGCGGAGGAGCGGTGGAGGGAATGATGGGAAAGAGAAGGGAACGGAAGCCCCTCCTGTACACACATGGACTCCGGAGATTTGCCAGGTGCTCTGCTGATGCTGGGAGAATGAACACCTTCTAAGCAGGTTGCATTCCTCCCTGGGAACCTGAGGGTGTGTAACCAGCAGCGAGATTCCCTCTTCGGGAGGCTCCTGGCTGTTCTCCAGGAATTGCAATGGCTGCAGGAGGAGATATACAGGTTGGGCCAGGGCAGGGCAGGTAGGGGTGGCCCAGCCCTTCTTCTCTCTCAGGCAAGTCCAGACTGGAGGGCCCATTTCAGGGCAGCTCTGCTGGGAAACGGGGTCTGGAAAGTCCCAGACAGGAAAGCCTCTCTTCCTGGAGACTCAGCTTTAAGTCAATAGAGAACTGCAGGGTGGAGGCCCAGCTTGATATCCTTAAAGCAGCCGCAAATAAAGGGTACTGGGAAAGCGTTCTAAGGGCCAGTTAAAAAGAAGATCATCAAAATGAAGAATACAACCTCTGCATCCCCCGTGTCTGTGTAGGAACCCGTTGCCCAGGGGAAGTGCTCTCTCCAGGATAATGATGCTTGGAAGCCGGCAGAATGTGTCCTCCTGCAGCCCAGTCTGATGCCATGCTTTAAGGCCAGCTTCTTTTAGACCTTGAGTCTGACCTCCAGCATTACTGGATCAGGTTCTCAATGCAGTCCATTTAAATTTTCAGTGAATTTTACTCCTTGGCTCTGATTTTAGAAGGAGGTTCATCCCTCTGTACCTAACTGTAGAATTCCCTGACCAGCCTCCAGCCCCAGAACATTCTGACTGGTCCCAGGGTAGGGTTCTGGGTGGATCCAAGGTCTCATCCAGCACTTCCTGCCTTTTCTAGGGCATGGCCCATCCAACAGAAAAGCCATTTTCCGGGTGGCCTTGAAGCTTCCCCCTAAGTGTCTCTCTCCAGATGGGTTTGGCAAATATTAGCCAAACAGCCATCATGTGCCAGGCACTTTGCTAGACGCCTGGAATACAAAAAGAGTAAGACTACAGACTGGAGATAGCAAACCAGAAGTTTCTTTTTCTCCTCTGAGAGTGGAGGACTGACCGTAACGTGGGACGTTGGCTCTGTGAGACATTGGCTCTGTGAGACAGGTTCAGCTGGAAGCTCTCAAGCGTTTACATCATCAGATTCTTCTAGGCCTTACGTCCCGCCTTCACTGCAGTTAGTCTTATAGGCGCTGCCCCCGTGACAACTAAGTCAAATTCTGTTGTAATTTCTTCCTAGCACAAGACACACCCTTGAGCCTGGGAGGGAAGGTGTACAAGAGCAGGGACCAGGAGATGTGAAGGCCAAGTCCCCCCAGGCATTCCACCTGTAGTTGGCAGTGCCGCCCTCTTGTTTGTTCATCTGTCCAAAGCCTACAACTGCAGCCTTCAGACTTGCCCTCTCCCTGGACAAGGGGTTCAGAATAACAGCTGGGCGAAAACCACCTGAGGGACTTGGCCCACTTTGGAGGGTTGCAGCTGTGCCTTTAAGAGAATGACGCAGGCGGCTGAGTTCATCTTCCACTGAGCTCAGTGTGGGGAAGGTGTGGCCTCTGCTTCTTAATATTTTTCTGGTGATGCCAGAGTCTGAGGACTTGGATGGATTATTGCAAAACAGCTCACCTTGGCATTCCCTCATGGAGCACAGAAAGGTTGGGGCAAACATCAGAGTTTATCTAAAGAGTCATTACATTCAGAGCGAGAGTGATAAATGGACACTTTCACTCCCTTCCGTTACAGTTGGTTCCAGTCCTCAGGTCTTCACCCCTGGCTTGGGGCACCCATTCTAGGCAGTTCCAGGGACCAACACGAGCCATTCATCAGCTGCTTGAGCTACAGTTCTCCAAGGCTCCTCACTGTGACCGTGTTGGCAGCAATGGAGAGTTAGGTCACCAAGTGCTCAGAACGTGGTCTTGGACCTGGTTGTAACTCTCACTTCTGCTCCTACTAGCAGGGTGATCCTGGGCAAGCTCATTTTTCTGAGTTTGTTTCATCATCTGTAGAATGAAGTTAACAATAGAACCTACTGGATGGAATCGATGTAATGATTGAATTAGAGTGTAATTCATGTGTACGTATAATTGGTGCTTAACACATGGTCCACTGATGTGCTATCGGTCTGGGATGGGGGGACGGAATATCCCTTTGACAGCCATTATCTATTAACCAGGAAGACTGAGAAAGCAACAGTTTTGCCTACTGAAATCCCCACACCTTTTCCCTCTCTATGTCCCCTTACTTCATTCTTTCTTGGTTGTCTGCCTGCTGCTCCAGCCACAATGTAAAGCTCATTGAGGATGCAGATTATGCAATGGTCAGCAGTCTTTCTACATTAGTAGAATGTCAATAAATATTGCACATGGAAGCCTGGATATCTTTTCAACTGACGGGTTGAATATGACTTCTGATGTTTATGGGTATCAGTACACAGGAAATATAACATGTAGTCAAAGACTAGGGAGATATGGGTTTCATATTTACTAACATTTTCCCTTGCCTGCCACGTATTTCTTTTGAGGTATTAAATCCAAAGTGTTTAGATCTGACCGCTTTGCCTGACTGGGTTAGATTGCAGATGAGAATTTTGCAAAGCAAAATAGATACATCACACCAATTTGCATTTCCATTTCTGTTCCTCTCAAAAGCCACAAAGTCCCCCAGCAATAATCATGTGCCAGGCAAAGAAATAAAGAACTTGGGCTGGGAAGACACTGAATGAGTCTCTGGAACCTAGTAAAAGATATATCCGAGAGCAGGTCCTTCCCTGATTTCTTTCTGGCCCCTGCCACAGACTCTGAAGAGCGTGAGTACTCACAGGGAAGGCTCCTCTCAGATAATGAGAGAAGACACATGAAAAGTTTTGTTACAAATTGCTGCCTGGTACTTTGGATTCATTATATGTAGGTTAGATCATGTCCCTGTGCACCGTGGTGGGTACAAAGCATTGCTCCTGGTCACAACGAAAACCTCTAATACAGAGTTTCTAAGGCACAGAGCCCCTCAGTAATAAAAATCTGCAAGGCCCAAACCACCCAGGAGTTCTCTTTAATCCCTTTCACCGGCATTCCAGGGAAACCTACTGTGCTTGTCCCTTCCGGTCCCTTAAATCATAGTGATAATGAGAGCTTGGGGAAGGCAGCGGGTTATAATATGTGTGGGTTACTGTAGCCCAGGGTGGTTGTATTAAAAAGAGGAGTCTGGCTGAAAAGGAAGCAAAAGGCTCAGGCTGGCTTCTAACAACCCAGAGGGAATCAGGATTCCAGAAAGAAAAGACCTAGTAGGGCTTTGTTTGTTTGTATTTGCTACAATAGAGCAATAGGACTAGGAACGGTTTCTCGGTTTCTCGGTTTCTCGGTGCCATCTGCAGAGGTACTGCCTCCACCAAGGCCATGATGGGACTGGCCCTCTCATCTGGGAGGGCGTCTGTCTTCAGTAACCACGCCCTATATCCAAGGCTTTGCCTGCCCAGGGAGCATGACTGGGTGGTCGCCATTCCCATTTTCTAAAGTCATGTCCTCTGGAAAGTCCTGCCTAGCAGGGTGGCCCCGTCCAACTTGATGACCCAGGTCAACCCGGGAGCTCTTAACCTCCACCCACCAGAATAGGAGGCACCCACATGGCCCAGAGTTTCCCTCCAAACACTTGGCCCGTCGTCCCTGCAATTAGGCTTGTGTCTGACAGGTGTTTCCAGTGGGGAGGAGGGGGAGATTGGGAAGTATAGCCATGGTAAACATCGCCGAAATAGTAACCAAGCCCTGTTACCAGGTCCCTCCCCTCCTTCGTGCCCACCCTCGTGGTGAGGCCTTCTCGGAGATGCTCATTAAAAGTGCAACTTGCTCAGGCCGCTCCACCCCCAGTGCTCCTTAACTCCTGTCTCCACAGAACATACTCCCTTTAACATACCTTACTTTTTATTCATGTGCTTACCATCTCTGCCCACTAGGTTGTAAGCTCCAAGAAGGCAGAGATTTGGGGCTGCCTGTATTGAGTAATGACCGAGGGTACTTTAGTTTTGTAATTTCTGTCCAGGTGGCATTTCCTAATCCAACTACCAGTCTGCCACTCAACCCCTTGCTTTTATCCCATTGGACTCAGTCAAGTATTTGTTGATTTGATTTCATGGAACTAGGAGCCGAGTGGTTCAGGTAGTCAGCCCGAGACTCCCTAGGGCCCTCCCCGTCCCTAGAGGGGACCCAGGCAGGTCTGTTAATGCTTCAAGCCCAGTGTGCAGAGCAGGATCACAGCCTGCAACGTTCATTTCTTTGCCTGGCACATGATCGTTGCTGGGGAACTTTATGGCTTTTGAGAGGAACAGAAATTGCAAAGAAGACTCCTGTCTCTGATTGCCTGCTGGGCTCCCTAGACCAGTGGTCGGCAAACTGCGGCTCGTGAGCCACATGCGGCTCTTTGGCCCCTTGAGTGTGGCTCTTCCACAAAATACCACGTGCGGGAGCGCACATACAGTGCGATTGAAACTTCGTGGCCCATGTGCAGAAATCGGTATTTTGTGGAAGAGCCACACTCAAGGGGCCAAAGAGCCGCATGTGGCTCGAGAGCTGCAGTTTGCCGACCACTGCCCTAGACCATCAGGTAGTGGCCCTGACATCCCACCTGGCTCTAGCCTGCCCCTGCCCCTGCCGCTGCCCCATTTGCAGAACCCTGACTCCTCACCCCACCGACTGTCACCTGCACAGACTCTAACAGGACATCCTGCTGTGAAGGGTCCATTTCCCCGGTTCTGTGCATCTCCTGCCACAAGGCCCTGTCCCACCAACCAGGACTCATCTACAACCATTGCTAAACCTTGCCCGAACCTCTTGTGCACACTGGACTTACACATGCATGTCTGGGCTGGGTCTGGACCTTTAATCACTCCCTCCTGACTCATGCTTGGACTTCCTGCCCCCCAATTTTTAAAAAGCATCTTCAACTACCCTCTTCAGCCCAGAAATTCTCCCCAGCTTGTATGAGCTGAGTTCAGCATGGAAAAACCCCGCTGCTCCAATGGGTTAAATTTGGTCTTTTCTAGTCTGGCTTCCTCCCCTCACCCTGGAGGACCTGTGCCCCCAATGTCCCAGCACAGCTCAGAGCCTAAATCCACTTAACTATGATGGCAGCTGGGGTCATGGCTTGGCTCCAAGCCTAGCAGAGCAGAACAAAAGGCAACTATTAACACACATCACACTATCTCTGGGTGGGCTCAGACACTGGGATGGATGGGGCCACCGGGGTGGGAAGATAGAGGCTGAAGGAGACCAACTCTGCTCCCTTCAGCAGGGGAAAGTGGTAAATTATATCTTGTGGAAAAACAATGTCTGCATTTGTTTCTGTACCTTTAAGAAGACAAGAAAACAGAGACAAGGAACAGAGGGAAATGTACACCTGGGACCCCCCCCCCCCCAAGAGATTAGCCCAATCTCCCTGGCTTCTCTGCCCCTACTTCCAAGTGTGTGGATGGGCCCAATCATCCGCTGTCTCACTGTCACTCCTAATGTGGGGAATGATTATATTAAGTACATTAAAGGCGCCTTCCACCAAGCAAGGCTTTCTGCACCTTTAAGAACTGGTTTTGAAAGAGTCTGTGCTCATTTTAATCCAATTAGCAATTTTTGAATTGCTCACACTGATTTCTGATTCTCAGAGACAAAATGAAAATCTATGCAAAACTTTATGGGGAGCTTGTAAATTATGGTGCTCTTTGTCCCAACAGCAATGCCCTTTAAAAAGCAAGCCACCAGAGGCTGGCAGTCAGGCATGTTCCAGAAAAAAATGATTTCACTGGCTGGGAAGTTGGATAGGTGACTTCTAAGGTCCCTTCTAACACGAAACTCTTACAACACCAAATTGCAGGGCAAGGAAAACCATCTAGCAAGAGGGGTTTACACTGGATTTACAATGTGTTTTACCCAGAACAAAGTGAGCCCAAACATTTCAAACGAGAGCTGTCAACTAAGAATGTGTTTGCAAACCAGACAGAATTTAAAATAAACTTCAGCTGGGCAAATGATAAACTTTCCCTAAAAAGGTAATCAGGTGGTGAGTGACCCGACTTTGGAAGTGGTATTCAGACAAATTTCTACACCTGGCAAAATGCTTTCACTCTGTTAACTCCAAAGGGGCCAGCACACTTGTTTTGGGGGCGGGGGAGGGGTGTCAGAGAATCGAAAAGTGAGGATAATGCCATTCCACTCAGCAGACAGCCATGGGAAAGCCACGTGAGATGGAGCGGGTGGTGGCGGCTCTTAAAAGGAAAGCAAGACAGGCTAAAGCCTGAGGATTGTGGTGCAGAAGAAAGGGGTACGAAGCAGGCAAGCTGTGGTCCCAGGGTCGTGTGAGCAGGAGGTCCTGGGAGAGCAGACACACCTCAGTCAAGGCCTGGTGCCCAGGGTGGGGGTGGAGGGGGGGGTGCTGAAGCCAGCTTACCTTCCTCCTTTCTCCCTGAGGCCATGCCAGACCTTCGAGGCACCATGTTTGGAAAAGATCTCATTCCTTTGGCTCATACCATTCACCCACACTGACCTCCGCCTGTGATTGGCGTGGGGGAGAGCTTTGGCTTTGGTTAAATATACTGTTTAATGTTTTCCATTGTGAAATAGATCATACTTAGCAAAAGAGTGTGCTTGACATATATGTACCATTTAAAGAATAATAAACACTAAGCACCTACCACCCAGCTTAAGAAATAAAATATTTTGATGCCGTGAAGTTCCTTCTGTGTCCCCCCCTTCCCCCTTCCCAATGGTCTCATTCTCCCTTCCCACCCAGGCAAGTCACTGACCTAACACACGTGTTATACACTCGCTTGCTTTTCTTTACAGTTTCAATTCATTTTAAATTGATCAATAACCACCATAAGTGTCTAATGGTGATTTTGAACTTCATATAAAGAAACCATACTAATTATAATCTTCTCAATTTGCTCTTTATGCTCAATACTATTTTTGAAATTTGCCCATGTCGACGTGTGTGTGTGTGTGGGGGGGGGTACATGCCAATATGTGTAGCTGAAGTTTATTCACTTTCTCTGCTCTATAGGATTCCACTGTATGAATATACCACAATTACGTCTCTATTCCTTTATTCATGGATTTCTAGGTTGTTTCCTCTTCTAGTTATTATAAACAAAGCTACTATGACCACCCTTGTACATGTCTCCTGTAGAATATGAGGAAGAATGTCCCTAAGCCACAGCTCCTCAGAGTGTGGTCTGCAGACACACTGCTGGTGCCCAAACTGCCACCATTTTACAAGATAAAGAATTGCGGGTTAGAGAGCAACCAAAGGACTTGTAAGCATGCATACTAGCAGAACCAATGGACACAGACACTGGGGCGGTGGGGGCTTGCCCGGGGTGGGAATGGTTGGGGGGGGGTCAATTGGGGAAAAAGGAGACATGTAAAACTTTAGGAAAGAAGAAAGAAAGAAAGAAAGAAAGAAAGAAAGAAAGGGAAGGAAGAAAGAAAGAAAGGAGAAAGAAAGAAAGAAAGAAAGAAAGAAAGAAAGAAAGAAAGAAAGAAAGAAGAGAGAAAGAAAGAGAGAAAGAAAGAGAGGAAGGAAGGAAGGAAGGAAGGAAGGAAGGAAGGAAGGAAGGAAGAAAGAAAGTCCTTCCCCCAAACCCTGGCTTCATCTGATTTATAGTCTACTTCTGGACTTAGTACTTAAAAATTCTCAAGACCTAAAACCCTATTATTAATAATACATTTTATTTCTATCAGACTTTATAATTTTCCATGTGTTTTATTGCTTTTGATTTTCATGACCAACCTGTGGGGTAAATAGGCCGGCATTCTTATGTTTGAAGGTAGGTAAGGCTCAGAGAGGTCAAGTGAATTATCCAAGATCACACAGCCAGGTAGTAATGGAATCCAGACTAGAAGTCAGAAACTCTCATGCCTAGTAAATTGCTCTTTTCTCTCCACTATGCTGCCCAGGATCATGTCTCAGGAAATGACAAAGCAATTCAAATGGTGTGAATGAGAATGTAAAATGTGTGTGTGTGTTTGTGTTTGTGTGTGTGTGTGTTTGTGTTTGTGTGTGTGTGTGTGTGTGTGTATGTGTGTGTGATGTGAAATGTGAAAGAAGTATATTTTTTTAACCATGGGTCACTGTCAAAAATGTTTGGAAACTGCTTTGAAGAATAACTTCTAGCCTGGCAAGTGTGGCTCAGTTGGTTGAGAGTCATCCCATGCTGAAAGGTCACTGTTTCAATTCTGGATTCCAGGTCGAAGCACATGCCCAAGGTGTGGGCTCCATCTCCAGTAGGAGGTGTTTAGGAGGCAGTTGGTGGATATTTTTTTATCTCTCCCATGTTTCTGTCTCTCTCCCTCCCATGTTCCTCTCTCTCTCCTCTCTCTCTCTCTCTCTCTCTCTCTCTCTCTCTCTCTCTCTCTCTCTCTCTCATGTTTCTATCTCTCCTCCTCTCTCTACAACAACCCAACCTTCAACTGTCACAGTTAAATGCTTTTACATTCCCACAGATGTAAAATAATGTAAAAACATATTGTTCATTTTTTGAATGCAATAAACAAAATTTGGGGCTATTTTAGTAAAGATCCAATTAACCAGAATGCTCAGGGAATTTAATGTCCTGGTTAATTGAGTCTTTGCATTAATGAGGACAAATTGAAAACCCTGTCCAGATGCAGAACCAGCCTGGTTGATGTGGCTCAGTGGTTGAGCGGCAACCTATGAACCATGAGGTCATGGTTCAGTCGGGGTACATGTCCAGGTTTGCGGGCTCCATCTCCAGTAGGGAGTGTGCAGGAGGTGGCCAATCCATGATTCTCTCTCATCATTGATGTTTCCATCTCTCCCTCTCCCTCCCTCTCTGAAATCAATAAAAATATATATTTTTAAAAGATGCCGAATCATATAATTTCATAGGTGGAAGAGACCTTGGAAATCAGTTTTCACCAACTCCCCCACTTTCCTGCCTGCAGAAGCTGAGGCCCAGGGGAGGAAGCAGCTTGGCCTGGGCCCTGGGGCCAGCTGGGGGTAATGCCACAACCTCGGCCCAAAGATCACCCTCTCAAAACTCCTGTGAGATTGAGCTGGATCTCAGTAAAATCATCCATCACCCTTGGGGTTGCTTCTTAAAATAAAATCCCAGCTTTCAGCTCGTCTTTGCCATTTGCTTTTTCTCACAGGTCAGTGCAATTGTTTTTACAGAATTCTAGAGCAAACACCCAAGATCTGCTGTTATCATCAAAAAATTGGAGTGGTTGAGCATATCTCTCTCTCTCTCTCTCTCTCTTTCTCTCTCTCTCTCTCTCTCTCTCTCTCTCTCTCTCTCTCTCTCTCTGTGATTTATTAGAATTCATTTTTCTTTGTTTGCTCTGATCTTGTCCTTCACATACATTATTAGTATTCCAGACACAGGGTAAGAGCCTTTTTAAAATATATTTTTTATATTGCTTGAGGCCAAGAGAGGCTGTTTTCATGGGATTCGCTAAACCATGACCACAGTTTGTGACTGTTCATGCGTACAAGTTATTCTATCATAGTGATACTGAAATGCATAGCACTGTTCTCTGATAACACACACTAGTCTCTGTGCACATTCAATCTTTCAACACATATACAAGCACCTACTATGTGTCAAGTACTGTACCAGGTGCTAGGGCTGCAACAGGGGGAAAAAAACAACAGAAAAATTTCTGCCCTTGTGGATCTTATTCTAATGATAATAAATAGACAAGAAACAAACCCACAAGTAAATATATATATATGCCAGACTTATAGAGCTGGGATCTGAGAAAGGTTTTCTTGCTGTCCCCACCTAACCCCACCCGATCTTAGCCAATTATTGTCCTCTGACCAGTTTGCCAATGTCTGGAGTCTACCATTAGAGGAGTCCTTCCTTCAGAGTAACCATTCCATTCTCCAAGAATCCCATTTGAAAATAGAATCCTGGAGGACAGCCAAAGGGGAGAGACTGGAGGGAGCCAGGGGACACGATGAGGATGCCGTGGTGTCCAAGGCCATCAATGGAAGGGAAAGTAGTCCAGCGTGGGAAGACAAGGCACCACAGATGGCCTGCACTAAAGCTACTTCCTTATCCTCTTAGTCACTTATTTATTCATTCAACCTGCCTTTACTGAGCACCAATATCCCCCACCTTAATTCCACTTCTGGACTTAGTACTGAGCATGGCTACAGAAAACAGGAAGTTTAGCAAAGCTGATCAGCAATCTAAGACTGTGCTCTAACACACATCAACAGCAAGACAGCTGGTCTGCGGATCAGCAGTTGGTCCCGCAATAACTCAGAAGGCAGGTGCTCGTATCACACCTTTGGCAGTCAGGAATTAAATAAGACAGACCATCGACAAATGGAAGTTTCAGGGGAGAATTAAAAACATGAATGCAAGGCAGGTGGAGGTAATATTAAAATAGTTCATCTAAAAATAGTCTAATTCCATCCAGTGGCCAAACCCTATTAGGTTTCGTGTTCATTTGGGTTCACAGTTTGTCTGTGACTTTGCGGGGCCGACGTTGGCAGGGAAGACGGTCTCCTCCATGCTGTTCATACTCAGCTCCACACTAGCCCACCATCCAAAGCTGAGCCCAAGAACTTAGAGTTTTCGGGACCAGGAGGAAAAGGTTGAACATGGAGCTGTCAGGAGCTGGAAAGGGTCTGGAGTGATTTAGAAGAGAAGTCAGTGCATGTTTTAAACCCTCCTTTTGGTTAGTTTCCCTTCAGGCAAACAAAGCTGGAACCACAGTGGGGTCATCCGTCAATCATTTGGTGTCCCCTCTGTAATAGAGAACGAAGCAAGTCCCCAGAGGGGAGAAGGTCGCATCCAGCTATAACCCAGGTCAATGATCCTAGAAGCAAAATCCACCCTCAGGGCTCATTCATGAGTCTGGAAAAGGCACAACTGCCCAGGAAATTCCACAGTTGAGGGGAGAGCATCCGGATCAGAACCCAGGAAGGGGGTTGTATAGACAAGTTTGCTGGCTCCTATCACCCTCAGCCCTTTCTACAGAAACTGCCTCTAGCAAAGGGCTGGGTCCAGGATCCTGGGAATTGGACCATCTGACCCTGTTCCAGTGCCATCCCTTCCACCACCACAACCGACTGGGTGAGGTGGCTCTGCCTGGCCAGTGACCCAGAACCTAAGGCCCCCTGTGAAAGGATGGGGGGAGGGGGGAGGGGTTGTTCTCATGGCAACAACAGACAGCCATTGGTGAAGCAGCCTTGCTCAGTTGGGTGAAATAGTTGCATTTTTCACCTCATGCTCTTTGCACCCCTGCTCTGTTGACTGTTCCTTCCTCTGAGTTGTTTAGAGGAAGCCAAACAGGTCATGAGTGGCCAAAGGCGAGAGGGAGTTGTCAGGGAGAGAAATGACGAGGAAGCGGAGAAAGACGCTGATGGCAGGAGAAAAGAAGCAGAGAGGGCAGCTGAGTGACATGGAGGAGCCTGCGATGAAGGTCGCCAGTGCCCACCACAGGGTCCCCCGAGCCAGACATGATCCGGAGCCGCCTCCAGCCCTCCCCTGTGAGTGACTCCAGCTGCCTCCTGTCTTGCACATCTGTGAGATGCTCTGAGTGCAGCATTACCACACTGACTGAAACTCCGCCTACTTGAGCGTGTGTGAGGCTTCTGTTCCCCATCCATGAGTAAGCCAAAGGGCAGTTTTGCAAGGGATCCCCTGCCTCTGCTGAACACAGAAAGCCAAAAGCATGTGTGGTTCCGGGAGACCAGTGAAGGCTCCCTACGAAGGATGAAGTCTCGACCTCACGTGGCCCCTTGCCTTTGGAGAACCAAGAGGCTGGACCCACAGGCTGCTTTCCTGCTAGGCACTTAATTTTTTTTTTTTTAAAACAAATCATTCTGCCAAAGTTTAGAGGCAGCAACGTGATGTAGTAGAAATAAAACTAGAGCAGGGGTCACAACTCTGTACCTTCCTTAATTAGCTGTGAGAGGTTGACCCAGCAATTTAAGTCTATGCCCTAGATTTCTCATCACAAATATAGGACACATACTATTTGCCCTACTACCTGGAAGATTTTGTATGATCACATAAAAATAGGCATAAAAAGTCTTGGGAAAGCATCTGTAAGAGCTGTGCTATTTCATGAAAAGTAGTCGAGGATGGCAGGTATGAAGGGGCACCACCATGCCAACCAGCAAAAGGAGCGGCAACCACCCGTCCCTCTGCCAAGCTTGATGGACTTAGCACTAAAGAAGTCAGAAGATGAATGTCTGAATCAATCTCTCTCTCTCTCTCTCTCTCTCTCTCTCTCTCTCAAATAATAAAAAATTCTCATGTAATTTCCAATTCCAAAATTGGTTGTACAAGGGCTGCTTCAGCATCAACAGCACATTTTCTCCCAACCACATCCCAAGGAAGGACGATTGTTCTTAAATGTCTCTCTCTGTTAGGATAGAAACTTGTCCAGTTCCAGGAAAGGCTCCCCTT